>NC_028361.1:13433862-13436824 GCF_000741045.1 Vigna radiata var. radiata | reverse complement strand
ATATATATATATATATATATATATATATATATATATATATATATATATATATATATATATATATATTGTATCAATTTCTTTCCATAATTTAATCTTTTAAAAAGAATCATTGGTGCAATACTAGATAATTTAATGCAAGTCTTATAAATGTTTAAAGCACCAATAAGGAAATGTGTCTAACATGAAGAACCCAAACAAGAAATAGTTGTATTAGGAAGAAAGGACTATGAAACCGAAAAAAAAAAAAAACTACAAAACAATAGAACGAACATCTTATCGCTTTCAAAATGGGAAAGAAAGGGTGGCATGTAGTGGCGACATGAAGGCACAATTTGTTTTGGCGATAAGGAAGGGAAGGGAAGGGAGGAGAATGGAGAGGTGGCAACAAAATCAGTAGAGTGGTTTGCATTTGGCAACAAGGAAAGGAAGAGAGTCAAAGAGTGTGAATCTTATAGTGAAAGAGTGATACAACAACGCAAATGGGAAAGCTTTGATGGGAATGTAAAATTGGTGAAATTTTAAACCTAGTAGATAAATATGCCTAAATTATTTAAAGAATCGAAGCCTATAGCTGTGCAAAAAATTTCAAAAATGTCACCGCATTTTGAAAGACTTCATTTTTCTGGAAATCGAACCTTTTTTCCAATTTCAAAAGTTTTTTTTGAATTAATGTATTGAGTTCTCACCTCGCATACCACTTTTATTTCATTTCCCTTCCTAGGTTCTTGTTACTAAATTGGAAAGTGTACCAAATCATCATACAAGTAATAAAGTGAATATGTGTCTAGATATCATTTTCCACAGAGACTTGAGTTGTTCATAAAAATTGTTTATTCACTAATTAAACTTACGAACTTTTAAAGAATGAAAAGTGTTTATGTGTACGAAATAAATGTAAAATTGATAAAGCAATAAAATTTATGAAATTATTATATGGTAAAAACTTCACTGCGTTAGATTTTATGCATCAAATCAATATGAAAAACACTAAACAATATACTTCAAATTCTTACTCTAACATTCACACCACTATTTAACAACTTATAATGTCTTACATACAAGTCTAAACTTAATAAGAACACTAATTTCTTAGACATTTTCTTATTAAAAGTTCACTTTAAGCATTAAATTCGAATGTTAGAAATTACCAACAATGAACTCTTTGTCTAGATGGTCAATCAATTAATTGTTCTATTCTAGTCTAGGTTCTAACATCGTGTTCAATAACTATATACCAACAAATATGCAATCAATGAATTCATGTAGTTAAGATAGATAATAAAACACAAGAGTAATGGAAATTAAATATATTGAATAATAGAAATCTAAAAGATTGAAGTTACATGATGGGTTGTCGCGGCCCATACAAATTTGATGTGCATTAAAGAATTGCAGTATAGCTAGGAAGTGACTCCTAGGTCGTCTCTCAAGGACCAAATATGGTTCGAGAATTAGGTCAGACACGAAGTGGGGGGGTTTGAAAGTGTTTTTTTTTTGTGGATGCGGAAAAATTAAAATAGAAATTAATCACACCAAACATAATAATTAGAAGCATTAAAGTAAATACTAGAATTACAATAAAAATAAAAATGCAAGACAAGACACTAAGGAAAATAACATGGTGGCAATTAATNAAACGCATAACAATTAAATAAAATAAAATGAGTGAGCTGTGTGCTTTTTCAAAAAGTAAATTAACATAAACTTTATTCTAAAAGAAACCTAATTGTGATTAAAATATACTCCCTCCAAACCGTGACCAACTGCTGGACTAAGTAAAATACCAATCTTCAAATTGAATNAAAGGTGCTTCTTCCAACTAAATAAAATGACCGCAAGAATCTTGAAATCAGCGCTTCATCTTAAAAGTAAATAAATCGCAACTTTTCTCCAAAATAAATCAACATCTCCTATTTAGCAAACCGTGACCAGCTCATGCTTCTTCTTAGAAAGAAACGAAATGCATTACTAATCACACCATGAATACTTCTGCACCACACCGTGAATAATTGCCTCCCATCAATCAACGCACCACACAATGAAAAAGGTAAAGAATTTGTTCTTCTTTCATTCAACAAAATGTCACCACCGAATGTAACCCCTGCAGCTGCCAACGTAAGGAAAAGTAAATGCATTCTTTCAATTAAAATGGAAATTGCACAAACCAATCAATCACCANCTGCTTCCATTAAATATATGCTGCAGCGTAAAATGAAGAAAAAGCAAAGCTTAAATGTGAGTGGCATCTTCTCCTTGTAACGTCAGTAGCAAAAATTAAAAGGAAGATTGAATCCTTTTCTTTAATTTAACCAATGTCTAAAAAGATGAACATCGTTCCAAAAAAATTCTATTGTTCCACCTATGCACTCTCGGTAAAAAAAAAAAATGTTTCAGCCATTGGTGTCCTCCAAAAAAGTTGCAGCTCTCCTTAATAAAATTGTGTGCCCCTGCAACTTCAAAATGCCGAGAGAGAGAGCTTGCAATGTGTGACGGCTGCCACCCTTCAACCTAGGATCATGAGTCACTTAAAATAAGGTGAGGTCCACCCAATAACCCTAGGGTATGACATGTGTCTCACAAAGTTTTGGGCTTTTACAAATTTGCCACTAAAAAGGGCCCAATGCACAAAAGTTTGATTAAAAATATTGTATACTACTAAGTTACAATATAATTAAAATTTGAAATGTCCAAGTGTAGAGTCTTGAATTATTTGATAGCACTCTAAATGTCCCAAATTGTGTTTCCAAAATTTTTCCTGAAAATAATAATGCAAACAATTAGCTCAGAAAATTCAAATTAATTAAAATTAGAATTTCCGGTCAAATTAAGCATAATTAGGAAAAACGGGAAAAAACTGGACAATTAAACACAATTCCCTGATTAATTCCAGCACAATAAACTAAGTGAAATCAATAAAATATCGACTCATCAAAATAGACCACACTTAGTCTTTTGCACTCCT
>NC_028361.1:13430315-13432332 GCF_000741045.1 Vigna radiata var. radiata | reverse complement strand
GATTCAACAAGGAAGTCTTGAGGAAGAACTGCTTCATCCTCCAAATTTGATCGAGCAGGGAGATGTCCTCCACAGCTGGATCTAAGAAGCAGTGATTGTTGATGAGCAGGTTCAGCTGGTGCCTATTAATCTTCAAACTGTCGGTACCTTTGTCTTCCACCATGGGTGTGTGTTGATCAAATGCATGTGTACCTCCTACAACATGGTTAGTGCAATGTGGTTCCAAAGAAATAATATGCAGAGGTATAACACCCAATCCCAGTGTAAGAGGATGAACCTCAGATATACCCTCAGAACATGAATCAATCTCAAATGTAGAAACAATATCAACAGCATGCTCAGATTCATGTTCGGTGCATGAAGAATAAACATTTAGATGTGATAGCAAAAGGTGGTTCTCATCATGCAAAGAGGGAGAATTAAAAGCATGCTCATCAACAATATAATCATCAACATACCTATCATCAGCATAATCATCAACAACAGAATCTATCTCAGGTATATTTACCTCCACTTCCCTATATGTGGCTAACGTGGTGGAAAGTGAAGCTGGTCTACCTATCTCAAAAGTGGTACTTATGTCAGCCTGGTCCTCAAATTCTTCATCAGTCTCCTCCGGTGCAAGACTGGGGACATAGGAGTTTGGGAAAGTAGATGGTGCAGTAGTAAGCTCATGACTCTGCTCCCCATCTCCTATGTGGATGACATTAACATCGTTTGGAAGCTGAACAGTCTGAAATGGTGATTCCTCTGAAACATAAGATTGTTCCTCAGTGAGTTGAGTGGCCATCTGCCCCATCTGATCAGTCAAACTCTGAAAGGAAGCTCTGGTCTCCTACTGAAACTCCATGTTCACTTGTTGGAACTGAATGTTCTGAATAGTCATCTGCTCCAATAACTCCTCCAATGTAGGCTCAAAAGTAGTGGGAGGATGAGGAGTTGCTTAGGCAGGCTCATGAAACTGCGGTTGCTGTGGTTCGTGAATAGGTGGAGAAGGCATACAAGAATTCTGGAATGGCTGGTATTGTTGTGGAGCATCATACCATCCCAGGTCAGGATCATTCCACCCAGGATCGTTGCTATATGAATCAAAATGATGCTGAGTAGGGGAGAATCTATCCAAAAACAAATGCTTAAGATCTTCCCAATTAGCCCTGAGTTCTGGTGGAAGATGAATAAGCCACTCCCATGTTGCTTCTTCTAATGAATGCGAAAATGCCCTTAAAAACATGTGATCATCAGGGACATGAAGAGGTTTCTTCGAAGAGCAAATGGTGTAGAACTCCTCCAAATGTCTATGTGGGCATTTACCTGCAAACCCATGAAACCTAGACAGCAAATCTGTAAGTCCAGAGGTGAGAACGCAATGAACATCAACCTCATCAAGTGGAACCGGCTCCCAAAGAGCACTCTCAAGAATGGAAGGATGAGTCATATTGTTCTCAACATAAAAATCATCAGAGTAACATCCAGAAGGAGAATCATAATCATAAGCACTGACAGAATAAGCATTATTCACTGAATCAAAATAGGTAGACATGTAGAAAAGGGGGGAGGGAAAGAAGAATGAAATGAAAATATGAAGCTAAAGCTATCTAAATGCAACACACATGATACGACACACAAAACGGAACATCACACTCACAACTCAAGACAAAACACAACACACACAAACACAACAAAAGACCTAAAACCGAACCATTGGTCCCCGGCAACGGCTCCAAAATTTTGATGGGTTGTTGCGGCCCATACAAATTTGATGTGCATTAAAGAATTGCAGTATAGCTAGGAAGTGACTCCTAGGTCGTCTCTCAAGGACCAAATGTGGTTCGAGAATTAGGTCAGACACGAAGTGGGAGGGTTTGAAAGTGTTTTTTTTTTTTGTGGATGCGGAAAAATTAAAATAGAAATTAATCACACCAAACATAATTAGAAGCATTAAAGTAAATACTAGAATTACAATAAAAATAAAAATGCAAGACAAGACACTAAGGAAAATAACATGGTGGCAATTAAT
>NC_028361.1:13423936-13429905 GCF_000741045.1 Vigna radiata var. radiata | reverse complement strand
CTGCTTCCATTAAATATATGCTGCAGCGTAAAATGAAGAAAAAGCAAAGCTTAAATGTGAGTGGCATCTTCTCCTTGTAACGTCAGCAACAAAAATTAAAAGGAAGATTGAATCCTTTTCTTTAATTTAACCAATGTCTAAAAAGATGAACATCGTTCCAAAAAAATTCTATTGTTCCACCTATGCACTCTCGGTAAAAAAAAAAAACGTTTCAGGCCTTGGTGTCCTCCAAAAAACGCTGCAGCTCTCCTTAATAAAATTGTGTGCCCCTGCAACTTCAAAATGCCGAGAGAGAGAGCTTGCAATGTGTGACGGCTGCCACCCTTCAACCTAGGATCATGAGTCACTTAAAATTGGTGGGGTCCACCCAATAACCCTAGGGTATGACATGTGTCTCACAAAGTTTTGGGCTTTTACAAATTTGCCACTAAAAAGGGCCCAATGCACAAAAGTTTGATTAAAAATATTATATACTACTAAGTTACAATATAATTAAATTTGAAATGTCCAAGTGTAGAGTCTTGAATTATTTGATAGCACTCTAAATGTCCCAAATTGTGTTTCCAAATTTTTTCCTGAAAATAATAATGCAAACAATTAGCTCAGAAAATTCAAATTAATTAAAATTAGAATTCCCGGTCAAATTAAGCATAATTAGGAAAAAAGGGAAAAAACTGGACAATTAAACACAATTCCCTGATTAATTCCAGCACAATAAACTAAGTGAAATCAATAAAATATCGACTCATCAATACATTACGTCCAACCCTCGTAAATAAGGGAGTTAGTTATTCTTATACATTTTGAACTCTAAAAAAAATAAGGATGAATATTTGCAGTCTCCAAAACAAGTCTCTATCCTTTAGGGTTAGTTCCCTATTCCCCAAAAAAGGTTGCTTTTTATAACTCTATCAAGCCTCATACTTATAGGATTTGGGTGAGTTTACTCGAATTGGACTAGACTTGAAATTTGTACTTGATTTTAGAAATTGAAGTAACCAAATTTGTTAACAAATTATTTTGTTGAGATATTCTTCAATCTTCAGTGATTCCTATTTATTTGATAAATAAAATAAAACAATGATAATGTCAATTATTAGTTCTCTTATGCTCAGATCTCGCTCTCATTGTCCTTGGTCTGCAAAGTCATCTTGTTGTTGTCATTGTTTCGTTGTGTTGTTGGTGTTGTCAATATCGTTGTTATGCCCTAAGTCTACCCTTTGTGTGTTGCTTTCATGGTTATTTATGTGTCTATCATCTCGGTTTGCTAGTCTTTGTCGCAATCACAATGGGATTTCTAGAGTTTTTGCTTCTCTATTGACAAACCCTAAGCACATAATGTTGTTGCTCACCTACACCTTTGAGTTTCTTTCATATATACTCCATTAAACCATTTCTCTTTGCAACACCATATTTGAGGAGTAAAGGTGAGAGAGTGATTTTTATCTAGGTTCCAATGGAGTGAAAGACCTTAGACAAGAAACAAATGTGAGATCTGTCGAAACCCACCACGTCTTTAGTCCCTGTGGCCAAACAATTCAATAAAAATTGACTTTCTATATCAGTTTTGGAACAAGCGGTATAAAAATTCAAAACATTCTATACCGCTTGAATCTATACTAATATTGAAACAAGAAAAGCTTGTTTTAACTTGTATAAAAAGGCTTCCCTACATTAGTGAAATTTTAAATTAACATACAAAGATGTTTAAAATTAAATGAATACTACACAAATTAATGTATTAAATTTCAAAATGAGAAACAAAATATTGCTTAATGAATTATAATAAAAATTTAGTAGTGTAACATATAAAAACAATAAATAATTATTATTGGGGTCAGATCGAACTTAACACCAATACTTTCAGCATAACAAATATTTCTATACTTCCTAACATAATCTAACCAGGAATTGAGAAAGTATATAGCAACATTTATCAAGTTTAACAAAAATACAACAATACATTCAATAAAAAAATATCTCTAAATATTAAACACTAATCAAATATCTCTAAATCATATATAATTTTTATAAATAAAAAATACTAGTAAAAAATTAAGAAAAAAAAAACAAAAGAAGAACTTGCTTGGAATGAAGAATGACACTAAGAAAAGAAAACCAACAAAGAAAGGAACAATGGCCAATCAAACGCCAACGAAGGCTACTTGTGTTAATGAACAGTGACACTACATTGAAGCGGCGAACAAGTACGAACAACAACAATTATGTATAAACGATGATCTTGAAAGCGAGAATGACAACAAATATACGAAGGAATGCAAATAAAGAAAAATAATAGTGTAACAAAAATGAACATAAGAATGCAAGAGTCCTAAAATGAGAGATATTCAATGACAATTCCATATTTAACTGTCATTAATTTTCCAATATCTCATATATGACAACGATTCATGGGAATAACCACCATTAAAAATGAGACTGAAGATACAACAATAATTCTGAAAACTATCATTAAAATAGAGCATTTTATGATAAATTTACCTTTATGTTATTTTTTTACAATATTTAGTAATAACCATCATTAATTAACGATGTTGTATCCAATTTTTTCACTGGTTCTTAAATAACTTCCTCTACTCCAACTTATAATTTCCACTAATTTCCCTGCTAACTCTTATAATGTTTCCTATAAATAGAATTTCCAAACACCTACCTTTTATGTATGGTGTTATCTATCCTTTTGTTTTCCAAAATCTAACCATTTTTTCATACGCTAAATTATACTTTATATCATTAAATTAATGACCACCTTCTCCCTCCCTACGTACCTCTCTTAAAGTCCATACATAATTCTTACCATACTATTTTTCAACTTTCATTTCTAAGAAAGGTTTACCATTGGTAAACTTTAGTCACTACAAAAATATACAATTTTACCGGAGATTATTTTTTTCGTTTCCGAAGATTTTAACCCTCGAAAAATATGTTATCCGAGATTAGAAAAACCCCTACAAAAGCTATGAAAAACCACTGAGAAAAACTACGTCACTATTAGTGGAAGTTTTGTCAAAACCACTAGTATTAGCGGAGGTTTGCCAAAACCGTCGGAAATAATCGGAGTTTTGCCAAAACCGTCGAAAATAACTGAGGTTTTGCTAAAACCGCCAGAAACGTGTACAATTTTTTTTATTATTATAATAAAATAGGATCATGATAAAAACTAGTTTTATTAACCATATATGCAATTAAATAATATTAACTAATGTCTATTGCCTCATGTAAAATGTCTATGGTAACAACTTGAAAATTTAATTGAATCTAAGCAAGATAACAACAGTAGTGGTGTATGATGCAGCAGAATTTAATTGAATCCTTTTAATTTCATTGCCAAAGTTTTATCATCAGAGTCATGTCTTGAAAAGCTTTCCAAACAAAAACCTAGAAACTTGTAGCTTCACTTTCAGTAAATTTGTTGATTCCATATATCTGTTGTCTCATATTCAATGACTCGCTGTCACTGTTAAGCCCTTCTTTGTTGATTCCATATATCTGTTGTCTCGTATTCAATGACTCGCTGTCACTGTTAAGCCCCTCAGTGGTTGATGTAGAAAAGCTTTTCTGCAATGCCATTAACCCCACCATGAAGTCTGAACTTTTTTACATCATGGCCTTCAATGATACACGCCAATTCATCTTCACAGATTTGATCAAAACCATGTGTTTGTAATCGCTTAGTTGCACGCCTGCGGATGTGATCTCAAGTTAACATGTTGACTCTTAAATATAAAAGCTATAAGAACAATTCTGAAGAAACTTACTTTGGATAAATTGAATAGTTGCTTTGGAAACCAAAACTGCAATCCTCAGCTTCTCCTGCAGCAAGAAGAGAACAAGTCGTGGAGAAGTAAAACATGGAGATGTCACATTCTACGTGATGAGGAGAGAAAAACATGATATCATTATGAAATTATCAAACCAAGAAAAAATTTTAAAAAAATGAATAAAAAAATGTACACTACAATAACAAAAATGAGAAATCAACAGTACGCCATAAAAGGAAAATAAGAACATTACATTATTAAACTTGTATAGAGCAACTGTGACTACAACCAAATGTTGGTCATAATAACCAGCTAGCTCCTAATGTTTTCATAATTATCTTGAGAAGTTTATTACATGTATATCTTGAAGTTGCTCAACAACAGCCAATTAGATATAAACTCAATAAAACGTACAAAGTCTTTAGTGCCAAGTATGTGCTCATTATTAGGAAATGTCTTGAAATTAGCTTTAACAGAATGAAGTTAGAGGAACGAGGGGGAAAGGAAGCATCATCATGCATTGGCGATTTGGCTAAATTTCAAAGTTGCTGCTCTAACACTTGTAACTCTTTTATCAGTCATTTCAAAGTGTCTGATTGACTGCGAAAATTGACTAGAGTCTATTGCATTCAGTGGAAGAAAGAAAACCAATTTCCATTTCCAAGTAACACGAGGCTGTGAATGAAAAAGAAAATCCAAAGAGAGTCTAACAATTAATCCCAAAAATGAATGACAGGAGTATATAAGTACAATGATGCTACATGATTCATATATATTTTATTTATCTATTTGGTATCTTAAAAAATTTTAATTATTTAGTCTGTCATACAATAAGAAACATGTTTATGAAAAAAATTGTGAAACAAAATTAAGAAAGGTGAAAAAAAATGTAATAATGCCCATTAACTTTTAATTATGGATTCAATTAGACCCATGGGAGTATCAAGTATGATTTAGCTGAGCATCAATATTATATTGAGCACGGTCAAACACATCACTCCTTGTTTTTTTTTTTTAATTTAATTCTCTCAGTGTTTAAAAGAAAATATATATTTTTCTTCTGAGCATAGATACTTAAAATATCATTTGAACATCAGAATATGGTGAATAAAAATAGATACCTGATTGGTACGACACATAGCAGCTTCTCATGGCGAGATTGGCAGTGAAACGAAAGCGTCGTTTGGGGTCGTTTGGGGTTCTTGACAAACCCGCATAGTTTCCTCCATCTCTGAAGAGCCTCTTCAGAAGAGTTTTTGGGCTTCACTTCACAATTCTCATTCAAATAACCCTCCATCATCCTTCAACAACAACAACAGCAGAAAAAAAACAGTTAGCCTTTGCTATGAGCTATTATCCTTACAAAGGGAAAGAGAGGTCTGAAAAGCTTTTGCTGCCAAGCTGTTAGTTACCTGTCAGGTGGTGTATGTATATCAAAGACAAACACGGGAAAAGTCACATCCTTCAGATAATTAAGTTCAAATACCTTGAAGGCAGTAATTGGCTTGGATAAGATATATCTCCAGACTATATTAATACAATATATAGGAAAGATTTGATATCCTTTAATAATAAAGATATGATACAAGAATAAACAAAAACACTCTTAGTAATACATATATACTCTGTGTACTACTGATTATATAAGATATATTCCTTATTTCTATAATTAAAACAATAACATGTGCAAATATCAATTATATTAGAGTATCTCATACCTTTAGCGTGCTTTCATTCTTCAGAAAACCACATTGACCAACCAATAACCTGCACATTTTAACTTAGTTGATAGAATTAATGTAAAAGTATAGGAAAAAGTAGACTGATTGTTCCTACAACCAGAGAACTTGTTCCAAACCTCTCTGTAGTTTTATCATACAAATTTGGCTAATGACTTTATATTTTACTTTAGGAGAAATATGGATCATTTACAATTAGTTTTAGGGCCTTCCTCTTTGTTAGTTGTAACACCTTGAAAAATAATGTATTAGTGGAATACACGTGGCAGCATATGATAGGTAGAGCATTTTGGTAAAGTAAAAATACCCTAGCATTCTAGGACTAGGTCATTTTCTAAAAACAACCACCATCTTCTTCTTCTATTTTTTTTTCCTCCATTACCTTACCTTCCAAGCACCACTACTCAAATTCTAACCGTTTGAATTTCAAATTGAAGCTACCCAAGCT
>NC_028361.1:13382222-13421512 GCF_000741045.1 Vigna radiata var. radiata | reverse complement strand
CTCACCCTTGCACTTGTATGTTGTGTGTGTTTGCTTTTNCCCCCTTGCGATGATCATCCAATCCTTTGGATGTGAGCAGTAGGTGATGATGTACCTCTGGAGCAGGCATTGGAGACCGAGGAAGATCCAGCACCTAGTGCTTAGGCGATTATATTGTTTTATTTCTTTTAGTTTATCATATTTTGCAAGACCTTGGACCTTTGTACTTGATTTACTTGTCGTTTTAATTTTCCCTCTATTTTGGATGACTGTAATTCATACTTATACAGTTATTTCTACTCTTAACTGCTTTCTATTATTATAATATGTTGCATTCCACATGATATAGATATACTTATATTTTTGGGATGTTACAGTGGATGTTTCATTCCTCCCAATGATGATCAACTAATTTATTTGTTCTGGTTTTTGTTTCATATATGACAGATTAATTATTATTATAAAATATAAAATATAAAGTTTAATCCTAAAAATTAAAAATAAACATGAAATCAATCTTTTTCATTGTGAAGGCTAGAATATTCTCTGTTGTAAGTGGAGTTTCATCCACATTCCAAAGTCCTGTTGAAAAATTTTCTTTGGTGTTATTGAGGCATTATCTCCAAAAGAATTTTTTTCTTAACCTTGAAATTGTCTGACCAACTGCAGATAGTAAAGTAACATACAATGCATAAATTCTACTATTGTTTTGCTTTACTAAAAATATAAGCAGCAAATAGCATTGTGGCAGATTCAATAACCTTTAACATTTTTTATATCAGATTACATGAATATCAGTAATTAACCTTTAGCATTTCTTATACTGATTCAATAATCAGATTTGAAAACACTATTTTTTTTTATACTGATTGGATTTATAAGAACTAGAAATGGATCTAGAAAATTAATTAATATTGAAAACACTATTTTCAGTTTCTCTCTTGGAGCTAAACTATACAGTACAGAGCAAAATGAGCATTCAAGAAACTTTTCGAAAAATGAATTGAACATATCTGCTTCAGATTAGTAACAGCACCCTGCACCACCACAGATTTTTTTCTCCACCACCTCATTCCACAATTGTCCTTGAGTAAAAAATGAATTACCATAATTAAAATGTTAAAAAAAAAAAACCGAAATGGAAGATCAGTTTAGACATCCGTCAACAGATATCCATGTCCGTTGAAGTGACACATTCTGCTCCACAAGCTCTCTATCTCGCTCACGGAGCCTTTGCTCCTCTAATTGGTATTTCTCAAGTTTAAATGACCAGTCAGTTGACCTCCTGTCCAATTCCTTCTCCAATGCTGATTGCATCTCATTTTTTTCTTTTTCTGGTCTTTGAATCCGATAATCAAGTTCTGTTTTGACACGGCTAAGTTCTTCTCTGGCGAATACTCTGTCAGAAATTTGAGATCTTAGATGGGTTGAAACTTCCAGAGCCAAACTTATTTTCTCTCTAGTAGATGTCTGATTGTCTCAATCAATACTGACACATCATAACCACCATCTGGAAAAAAGCTTTCTCGTTAAGAAAAATAACCCTCTCTTCATCCTCATTTGATCTTCTTATTAGGTTTGCATCATTTGGTTCGTTTTTATCATTTTACATCATTGTAATGTTTTATTTTTACAAACCTATAAAAAGGAAAGTATGTGAAAATGTTAGATTTTTGTACAATAATATTATTGCTCCAATAAAATAGGATAGGTATATTTTATGATTGAGAAACATAGGTATTGTTGAGACGAAGTTATTGAAGTGGGTAATATTATACAAGGGAAAGACGAAGAGGAGGTATGAAGACAGAGTGTTAGATATTTCTAATTGTAGACATGTAAATAGTATTTTTGATGAATAGTCCTGGTAGAGAAAAGAGGGTGAAACAAGTGTAGCACCAGAAGAGAAGAATAGTATAGGAGGGCATTGTGTGATAAATGCCAAAACATTAATGATAGAAGAGATACACCTGTCATGATATTGGTATTTTGTTGAAATATCAAACATGGGTATCACATGGGGGTACCCTTATCATATTACTTTGATTGGCAATACTGAACGAGGAAGAGTACTCCTTCCTCCACCTCACCTCCTTCTTCCTGCACCTCTAATTTTATCATTTTATCCTTCATTAATTAAAGTCAACATAGGAGTAATAATGACATAATTATCTTTTAACTATTAACCATTTTCTAACCATCAGCAACTATGTTCCACCAGTGCATGCACCCCCTCTTGTTCTTCCATTTTTTTTTTACTTGCAGCTGGCATTTTAATTATTTGAGTATATTCTGATTCAAAGTTTTGAGTTTTTATAGATTAATTGCAGTACTGCGCATTGATTGTGTTAGTGGTAGGTGTTGATGGTGCTCGAAGAGGATGAAGCTGGTCACTCGAAGTTAGTATATTATTTAATAACTGTAACAAAATAAAATTTATGGATAATAATAATTATTTAATTAAGTAAATAATTTAATAAAAAATATAAATTCATAAACAACAATAAAAAAATTAACTAAAATTATATACATAATAAATAATATATAAAAATTTAAAAAAAAACAACAATTTCAAAAATATTTAACAGACAAATAAACAAATTCAAAATATACTCCAAAAATATATTTAACATTTTATTTAATCTTTTAACCTAATAAAAAATAAATTTACAAACAAAAGAAATTATTAACTAAAAAAATAATAAATAAATAAATAAAATGTAATACATAATAAAAATATTCTAAACATTTAAAATTGAATAAAATTCTAAATTCATAAACAAAAATAAAAAATTGAATAAAATTACATATATAATAAATAATATATAAAAATTTAACAAATAAAAAAAATTAAAAATATATTTCGAAATAACATTAAACTTAACAATTATTCCTAACTCACAAATAAACAAATTAAAAATACATAACTTTTATCTTCTCAATACTTTTCTTTCGTTAACAAACCTTCAGCCACTGCCCCCACCAGCAACATCCATACGCCATTTCTCTCGTCTCTTTTTGTAGCAGACCAGACAAAAACAATGTTTTTTTTACCAGATTTCATTAATAACTCCTCAACATGTTTCGCCCTAGCCGCAGATCAGGGACTGAACCCAGCAGATCGTTTCGCCCTAGCCGCAGATCATCCTGCGTTTCGACCAAGCCGCAGATCGGACTGCGTTTTGCCCAAGCCGCAGATCGTACTGCGTTTCGCCCATGCACCTCCCGTAAACCAACCGCAGATCCACCTGCGGTTGCCCGCAATCGCAGATCGAACTGCGGCGGCCATTAACCGCAGATCCAACTGCGGCGGCCGTTAACCGCAGTTTCATTTGCGGCGGCCGTTTCCATTTGCGGTTTACCCAACCTACAAGCAGAAAATAATGGCCAAGCAGCACAAATCAAGCAACATCAAGCACAAATAAAACAAGCGCAGATCAACCAAGCAACAACATTCTATCATTTCTCCCATCAGATATACTACATCAACCACAAATCAAAAATAAATAAGCTAACCTGGACGTTGATGTACACCCTGCAACCACGGCATCAACACGAGTGAAGAAAAGAAAAGGAGACAGCAAATCACAACACCACGAAAATATACAGTGAACAAAACGACGAGAGGAGGGAAAGGAAGCCCACTCAGAGGGAGAACCGGAGCAGAAGAGAGGGTCAGGTCAGATGCGGCAGATAAGTGTTACGAGGGGAGAGGTGTAGGGTTTCAAGTAAGGTTTATGACTGATTGGGTAATCAAAATATGCTCTTTGAATAGATTAGGGATATAGGGGTACAGTTGGAAATAAAAGAAATTAAGGAGGTGCAGGATGAAGTTGACGAGGTGGAGGAAGAATCCCTCAACGAGGAAACATGCCTTTCTAGGGACAATAATTGCACCATCCTCTTTTCAATTATTTTATATACCTCATCCTCCTTTTTCAATTTTTCCCTAATTAATTAAGTATTTTTTATTTATTTATTTTATTTTATTAATAAAAAATATAAAAAATAATATCATACACTAACACAGAGGGTCAGCCTCCTCCCCCTCATTCACAACATTCACCCTTCCTCTCAACTCCAAGAGACCTAGGGTCTCTCCTTCACCCTGCCGGTAAACCCAGAGGCACCAACACCAACCGGCCGGCCACCGCGAGTCTCTGTTCAAACCATCGACGATGCCTATGCTCGTCGCAGGCCACGACGCCTGGCTCTCCTCCCTCCCTTCTCATCTTCACGCGCGAGAAGGATGTGCTCCTGCCTTTCGTTAGTCGCTTCTTGGGAGATCCCAGCCACCACCAGCCGGAGCGTCACTGGTCCTCGCCAGGGTCGCCGCCGCTGAAACTGGTCGCTGCCGCCTCCCGATCACGAACCAGGGGTGCGCCGGCGACGCGACTCGCTGCCGGAGCCGTCGCCACTCAATCCAAGGTATCGTCGGCAACACCAACCATCAACAAGACCAGTCTGCGCGAGGGAGAGAAGAACCGTTGCTTCTATAAATCTAGTCTCCACCACAACGAACGAATCCTGCCATCGCAACCGGCGCGCGTGACTCTTTTCTCCTTCTTTCTATCGTAGTCGCCGCCACCAGAGAGACGAAAACTGCCGCCACCGAGGCCACCACTAGTGTGGTTCCGCGGTTTGTGTATCAAACAAAACAGCCACTTTGGTTCGTCGAGACAATGTTCGAGGGTTTCGGATTTTTATTCTGATACGGTGGTTTGTATGTGGTTTTTTTTTTCTGTGTTTCTCTTGCTCAGGGGGTTAACTCCTTTGTTAGTGGCTTGAGGTGAACAAAAGCAAGGGGGCCTAGTTTCATCATCTGACTTGGTTTTTCGTGGCTGAGATTGATTCAGGGTGCTTGGATTGTTTCAAAGGACAAACTTTAAACCTATGGGCATGGGATTTGTGATCTGGGTTTGTTCAGATTGAAGAAGACTTATGGTTTGGCTAGAGGAAGTTGTTTCGGTTTTCTGTTCTTTTCTATTCTGGAAATGCATCTAATTCTGCTTCTACATTTTTCTATAGTGTTTTCTGGGTACAAGTAGAGGGTATTGAAATCATGATGTTGGAGAACATGTACCTAGTCTCTACTGTTAGTGATACATGATGAATCTTGCAGGTATTTGATTAAACGATGATGTCATGAAGAGAACACTACTATATTATTAATCAAGCATCATTCATTCATATTCAGACATGGCATGTAACAGGGGAACGGACAGTCGCATAAGACCAAATCCGAGAAGCTTAGATAGGGAGAAGCTTAGATAGGGCCACTTACCTCCGTAGCTTCAATAGAATTCTCCCGGGTGAAGGCAAATGGTCCTCCTTTTCCCTGGCCGTAAGGTATCTTCCTCCCAGATTGTGACGATAGGTAAATGGTGATGAGTTTCCAATGCTCAAGCTCCGATGATGAGGTGCTTGAAACTGAATCCTCTGGTGAAGGTCCTCTTGTGGTAATGAGATATTGCAGATAATGAAATATTGCCGATGAACAATTGGGAGTGAAAGGGAAATATCATTGGAGTGGTTACGAGTGAGAGGAGCCAAGAGAGTCCAGAGCAAGAGGGAGTCTCTGTTAAGTGAGTAGAGAGCGAATAGAGAGAGTTGCGTAGTGTGTGAGTGAAAATGATAATGGTGCTTCTCCTTTCTGTATGATGAGTGCATATCCCTTCTGACTTGGGATTTCTTTTGTTTTTTTTCCTTCTTCATGTGTTAAGGGGATCAATCGGCGAAAGCCATTCAAATTTCCTTTCCCCTGACACAACTTTGCATATAGACTTTTTAGCAAGAGCAACAAAGACGTTTTCTTACTGTCATTGTATGAGATATTTTGAGCATTACTGTGTAAACGTTGCAGGAGGGACACTCCTCTGTGTTAAGCCTGCCTTTTGTGATATTCTGCAGTGGACTGTGATACGCTGCAGGAAAGAGAGCTGAACTTGTGCTTGCTCAGACTGCAAAGGGGAAGCACGAAGTTTGCCATTCCCAGATTGCTATTTTTTTTCTTTTCTTTTCTTCTTTTTTTCTTTTTCTTTTTTTTTTTCAACGTTTAACATAAAAATTAAAGTAAAGATGATAGAAAAAACAACAAAACGAAATGACTCTAAATAACAAAAATGTAAAATAAAAAAGTAAAAATAGAATTAAAATAAAAATCTAATATAAAATGAAAACAAATAAAAATAAATGAATAAAATAAATAAAAATAAAAATTAGATAATATAAAAAAACAAAATAATAAAAAGACAACATAAAATAATATTAAAATAAAAATGAAAAACATATTTTATGTTATTCGGATAAAATTGGATGTAGACGAGCGATAGCGACAGTCACACAAGCAACTAAATTTAAAATTAAAACAGTTTTAACGGAGTTCTTAACATGATGTAAGGGACTATGAAGTATAATTTTGTTAAAACTGTATGAATTAGACTAATTTTAATTCTCCATTATTATTTACTAGATATTTTTCAATAAGGCTTACTATAATGAATATTACACCAAATTTAAGCATTGTTATATTATGTGGATTTTCAAACAATGTAATTAATTATAGTTTTGTCAAATGATAAATAAATTACTTAAATATATAATTTATCAATGATAATGAAAGTTACAATACTTATGTTAGGATTTGTAAGTTAGAAGTTGAAAAGCTTATATATAAATTTCTTCCATTAAGAAAATTGAATAAGTGGGAAATTGTCCCTTGTATTGTATCCTTTGATGGATATGTGCATTAATAAGCATGGTCCTAGTAGGGATTGCAGCATTAATGCATGAAGAAACAACAACAAATTGTACCGAACCATGCTTTAGAGAAAAATAATATTATGGGGTAGCAGAATAAAATCTTCCTTGTACTTACTTAGTCTTCATCAGTATTCAAAAGTGTTGATACTGACACCATATTATAATCCACATATTATTGTTTTCAATATGTATATATAATTTTTTTTTTTATGATTGGACTAGTTTAAAGAATAATTTCATATATATATATATATATATATATATATATATATATATATATATATATATATATATATATATATATATATATATATATATATATATATATATATATATATATATATATATATATATATATATATATATATATAATATAATATAAAAGAGATGTAAAGAAAAAAAATGTAATTAATGTTTAACCATAAAGTATAAAAAAAACTAAAAAAATTTAAAAAATGTAAAATATTATTAAACATTTAATATTTTAATAAAAAAACATTGACAATATGTCAGAACTCTTAAATTCAGCAGTTTAGTGGGATCCAGGTGACTGACAGGGGGTGGACTGAGTGATTTTTTAAGGTAGTATATATACTAGGATTTTAAAAAATTTCTGCCACTTTCTGCATGCACCTTCTTCTCCAAGCTTCTGCAATTTCAATTTTCTCCTCTTTCTCTCTAAAACTTCCATTCTTCTCTCTACAAATTCTCATTCTCTTTACTTCCAATCACCAAACAGACCACGCCTGAGCTCTCCTAGTGTCAAAGGTTTTCATTTGCACCGATCAAATCTTTGTTATGAGTTGGTAAGCTCTTCTTCTTCATGAGAAAACTGTTTTTGGATACGTGCAAGTCAAAGTTCTGGTTGCATGCGTTTATTAGTTTCGTCTTCTCAAAACTCTAATCACATTTCGATCTTTCTTTCTTATTCAATGGGTTATAGGTGTTCTAGAAAAGGGTTGATATTTGAGAGAATGCATTATGTTGTTGATTTGTTCTAGAGGTAGGGAAGCTTGTATAATTTAATTATGATTCTTTGTTTTGATTTGTTGTATGTTTGAATGAAGTTTTGTTTGATTATTTGATGTATATGTGATATGGATGTTACTGCATGTTTGAATGTGTGTTTTGAGAATTGATAAATGGCATGTAGATGGAAAGAATAGGACGTAATCATAATTTTGCAGTATTCTGCAAAATTATTACTAGTGACCGAGAGGTCATTATGACCATTCGGTCTGTGTATGTGCGTTTGGCCTTAATGATCGATCGGTCTGTGCTATGTATAATAGAGTATGGCGTTCGTTCTAAGTATAGTTTCCTATTTTAATTGGTAGTCAGCCTAGTTAGGGTATTAATATAACTTAAATTCTTATATACTATACTTATTCTCAGTTATAACTAAGTGTTTTGTAGATACGTGGTCGAATGTATTTAATCATTCTTGTGTAAGTTTAGCAGTGTTTGGTCTTGTACTGACAATCGGTCCTAGTAGTGTTCGATCTTGTACTAACACTCAATCCTAGTAGTGTTCGATCTTGTACTAACACTCAATCCTAGTAGTGTTCGATCTTGTACGGACAGTCGGTCTTGGTAGTGTTCGGTCTTGTACTAACACTCAGTCTCAGTAGTGCTCGGTCTTGTACTAGCACTCGGTTCCTTAGGGTACTTGGTCTATACTATCATTCGACTTCTTAGAATGTCAGGTTAATATAAGTAAGTATTTAAATGTAAAATGTCCAGTTGTATTATCCGTATTCGGTTCCAGTGAATAGTGTTCGACCTAGACCATAGTGTTATGTCTAACCTCTTTGGTGTTCAATGTAAGATAATAATATTCAATCTAAGTTAATGGGGTTCGGCTCAAACCAATAGTGTTCGGTTTAAGCTAATAGTGTTCGACCTTAGCTCTTGTTATTTAGGATAAATCATTAGGGGTCGATCTAAGACAATAGTGTTTGTTTTAGGTCATAAGTGTTCGGTATAATATTTAGGTGATCAATTTAGTTTAAGAATTTGTTTATTTGGATGTTCAGTGTCAGTGGTGTTCGGCTCATACTTGAGTTATTGTTCTTCACATGACCATTCGGTGATGTACAACTATAGGGAATAGTATTCCCGTTAGGTCTTGTTCTTAGGAAATGTTAAGCTTTTCTGTTCGGTTGTTTTAATGAAGATGATGATTTTTAAGGTTTGATTTAATTTCATTTAAATGTATCATGGATGAGAAAGTATGTTGGTGTTATATGTCAAGTTGGCATTGGAAGAGAATTCCAAGGAGGAATGTCTCGGTGTGTGGTTATTGAATTGGTAAAGTATGAATATGGATAGTGAAATTCACGACGTTCATCCTAAAATTCTAATGATTACCAGTTCTTAAGTAGAGATGGGTAAGTCATTTGGTGAGAATGGCAGGAGGCCCTAGTCTAAGGAAGGGACCTTAGGTGAGGTATAACAGGCTAACCTTGGGTGGCAGCTGAGGGGTTTCCAGTTACTACACCACCGGAGTGCACGAACGGCCACAAACTACATATTCATACAATCCGGATGGTCGAGTTGAGTAGTCGATCATTGTATGTATGTTCTGTTCGGTCTTTGTTGGAAATGAATGTTTGTTGATTGCATGTTATAATATTGCGATTATGTATTTTGATTATATTCATATGATTAATTAAATTACACTAACTTATCCTGCATCTCTTGTCTTGTCTCTTGTTATTCGTTCGGTTATCCTTTCTCTTGCAGTGATCATCCTTTGGATGTGAGCAAAAGTTTAAGAGTATTCGTTGGAACAAGCCCTGGAAGGCGGTAACCCCAAAGTTTAGTTTAGGACTATTCTGTTAGTAGTTATAAGTCTATCCCTTGTAAATCGTTCAGTTTATACAGATTAATTGTATGATCGTTCGGTATATCTCATCTTTGTACTATCGTTCAGTTTAAACTTAGTGGTAGAACCGTTCGGTTTGTTCATATGTTTTGTAACAAATTTATGTTACTTGTAAAGTTTTTAATTTCAAGCATTTTAAGACTTCTGTAAATATTATTTTAATTACAATAATTATCCTATAATATTATTATATGTTAACTCTTGTTATAATTTATGCTATAATTTTTGGGATGTTACACAATATAAACAAGAATAAGAAAAAAAAATAAAAGAGAAAAATATAGCAATTCAATTAATTTGACCATTTTGTAAAATTTATTTTCTTTTATTTTATATAATATAATTTTCTTAGTTTTTTACTATACATAGATATTTCATGTTGTAGTTAACTTAGGAAACAATTTTAGATTAACATTTTATTTCATTTTTAAGTTTATGATATCAGTTTTTTTAATAATCGTAATTCTTTAATGTTATCTAAATATCATTATCCTTCTTTAATTCATCTTGTTACTATAATTTACAAGATCATTAGACGATTTTTTTTCACGATATCATTTATAAATAACTTATAAGTTTACTTATACTTCAAATACACAAAACATAAGTTAGAATGCTTAAGAAACACCTATATATTTTATCATATCATTAAAAAATAAGCTTATTGATGATTCATTAATTCTAATTAGGCTCGACTAACTAGTACGTCTAATGTATTTTATCTAGCTAAATCGCCTATCATCTAACTTGACTTAAAAATTATTTTTAGTGAATGATTTTATTTAAAATTTAACTAATCCTATATAGACAAATCTCAGTTAAAATATTATATTTAAACTTAATTATTGTTCAAGAAAGCTAAGATTATGTGTTGTAAATGTACACAAAAATACATCGATCAAATACCTCTCACACTTTCTTTTTGGACAAAATTAATGAATTTTCAAATTACTTTGTGAAAATGATTTCATATCAACTTAGAATCCAAAAAATACATAAAATTACACAACCTTTAAAGAAAAGTAATTATAAGAACGTGAATGAAAAACTCTTTGAAATATTCTATAAAATATTTTTGCTAGGTGAATTGACAATTAATTCTATTTGTAATTATATAATATTTGTTAGCCGAATAATTCTCCGTTATTTGAATTGAAAATTAAAATAATTATTGAAAATTTGTTGAGCATATGTACAAGAATGACAAATAAACATGTTATCGTGAATATTGTTAAAAAGGGGACTTTGAGCCTAACTCAACCCCTACAAAACTGGTTTGTAAGGTGAGATTTGAATCCATTTATATATTATTTAAATTGGCCTTATCTCTAATCGATATGAGACTTCCAATACACCTCCCTCACGCCGAGCTATATATATACATCTCGAGCGTGTAACATGTTAAGAAGTGAACTTTAAGCTTAACTCAATCCTACAAAATCGACTTGTAAAGTGAGGTTTGCACTCACTTATATATTATATAAATTGATCTTATCTCTAACCGATGTGGGACTTCCATCAAATATTATCCGAATTTGTCTCCATTTTGATGAGAAATCTCCGTATTAACTAGATATAAGTATGGGTATGAATATCTGAATTTTTCAATTGGGTATGGAGATGGGATAAGAATGTACATATCTCTCTCGTTCCCATCCCCATACCTTCCCTAATATTTATCTCTATCTCTCTTTCTATGACTTACAATAAAATCATATCATATCTCCAAGATACTTTATCTTTTATTAGAACCTTTTGTGTAAGTATGTTCAAATGATGTATGTAAATTAATTTTTTTTTTATGTTTTATATTTGAATACTTCTACTCCTTTTTTATATTTTTATTGATTGTTTAATTTTTTTTTTAAAATGAGAAGATTTAACTTTCAATTTAAGTGTTCAATGGCATAAACTCTTCATTTAGTAGGTAATATAAAACAATTTTCATGATCTCTAAACATTTTGACTAGTTTGATCTCCGAAAAGTTTTCTTAGATCTTTAAGATATATTTCATCTTATCAATACACTTAATTATACATTTTATTTTCCTTTTGTGCAATTTCATTCAAAAGTGTATCAAATTGTTTCTAAGTCACACATTTGACTTTTTTTTAACATTTTTTTTGTTGTTTATTTTTTTCATGTAGAATATTAGTTTGATGTTCTTTATATAATTATTTTTATTTTCCAATTTATTATCATAAGTTTAATTATTACTACAATTATATTAATTATCATAAGTTTACTATAATATACTAATTTAATATCATTGTCATTATCATTTAATATATATCGAAGTTTAAAAGATAAAATATTTATACTAAATTTTAATTATTATTAGTTTAATATTTGTTGTTTTATTTGATTTCATTCAAAATAATATATTATAATTTTTATATATTAGAATTTAAAGAATGAAAGTAAAGAAACATTTAAAACATTTTTAAACTCGATTATGTGTTTTTTTTAATCTTTTAAAAGTATTTTTAACTTTTATCAACTTTGTTTTATTAACCTTGTAAATTTAATAAATATTGTGGTCTCATATGTATTTAATGATAATTTCTTTCTAAATATTTGATATTGAAAAAGTAGAAACATGTTATTTTGATTTTGAATATTTAATAATATTATGTTTTCTTTGAAAAAGATTATTCAAATTATAAAAAATAATTACTTGATATTGAAACAATAATAAGACTGATATAGCTAGGGACACGGGTTATAGCTAGGACACAGGTACGAGTGTATATCTAACACTTAGTGAAAATGAAGATGAGACAAAAATTACATACTGAATTTGGATATGGAGATGATGATGAATTTTTTTTTCTTTAAAAAAAAGTATAAAATAACAAAACTTATCTTCACATGTTATCATTCCTTCTTACCAGTTATTACCAATCTTTGGTTTTATTAATGTAGTTAATTGTTATTGGATGGTCTACCTAACCTCAAAGGTGAATACATATACAAAATTGTCATAAAGATTTATCACCATAACAATTTTGAGAATAAAGCAAAAGAAAGAACCAATGATTACCTTGTAGCAAATTGAAAATGAAAATTGTTGTGCACATCATGTGCTGACAGTTAAGTTCTTTCAACTAGAATAACCAATTGACCATCTAGACACATTGTTCACAAAGGAAAAATAACAATAAAACAAACTTTAACTCTGAGCCAAATATTACTTTTCTTTACAATATATAAAAAGCCATAAAATTAATCAGGAAAGACGAAGCAGAATAATCAACAAAAGTGATTAAATATGTACAAATTTTTTACTAAATATTACATTGTGATATATAAAAGGTATTACGAGACAAGGAACAAATGGAAAAGAATGAAAATCAGATGAAAAAGTTAGGGTTAAATTTAGAGTCCAGAGCCCAAAAAATGTTTCAAGCAACTACTAAAATTACAATATTAATCAGTAAAAAAAATAACTTTTAACAATAAGAGCACATGAACGTGGATATAACGTATAAGGGTGATAAAAAAAATTCTAAATTATGAAATAAAATTTATAATTATTAAAATTTATATAATTTTAATTTTAAGATTGAGTCAAATTTGGTATGAGTTAAAAGTTTAGTCGACATCTTAAAACAAAGATTATTGTTTAGTTAGTATTTGAGTAAATTAAGTCGAGTGAGTTCAAGTTTAAATAGAATTAAATTGGATCTTGGTTGAGTATAATCAAATTAGATTTAAGTTGAGTCAATTTGGTCCAAACTTATATCAAATTGATTTGGTTCGATTCTAGATTGTGTCAAGACGACCTAGGCTCAAGTTGATGACAAAACATGATGTGTTGACTTAATGATGACTTTGATGATGCTTACAACTCTTGTTGTTGGTTACTCTCTCCATTGTTTTGATCAAAATGTAAAATATGAATAGTTCTGTATGATAATCTTGAGTAAATTTATATCGAGAAATTCATTTTATGCATTTTTGGAATAAAAGTGCAGCGAATGTATACAACAACCATTATTTTAGACAATAAACAGTGGTTTTCAAATTGAGCATATTTAAACGAGGTAAAAAAGGGGAGATTTTAGCCTTGGTTAAGAACTTAAGCAAAAAGTTGAAGATTTTGCTTTGGTTATAAGAAAACCAAAGTAGTAAACCAAGCAAAAAAAATGGATTTTTAGTAGTGGTTCTACATGCAACCGCTACCATAGACCTTATCAAATTTTAAAGAGTTAAATATGTTTCTAGTTCCTAAACTATCAAGTGAATTTGTTTTTAGTCTCTCTTTCAAACTAAGCTACATTTTGGTCCTTCTCCTTAAGGAAACCATAATTTTTCGTTCTCCAAAACCAACGACGTTAAAAATAAGCTGAGGTGGCTAACGGTGGTATGCCACGTCATTTTTTTTTTCTGACACTAGTCAATCTTTCCCAGCTCTTCTGTCTCCCTCTCCCTCCGACTCTACTACAGCCACCTATGACGCCACCTCGAACACCTCTGCCGTGATCTCGAGTCGCCCCTTCCTTCCCATGGTCGTCCCCTGGAGCCGGATCTTGAAGTCTTCCACCCTCTCCCTCTCCCTCCGAGTTTCACACCGAGCTTGCAATCATTACATGCCAATTGTCAGTCCCGATGGAAAGCCTCTGCCATGCGTTGTATATTGCCATGGAAGCAGGTAATTTTGGGATAAAGTTCATTCCTTTGTTGGTTATTACTGATGAATTTTTTTTTTCATGGGAGGATTTATTAGGAAGAAATTATTGAGAAGAAATTGTTCCTTTGCCACCAGACTTGGTCATGTCAAGTTCTTCATTTTTTAAATTGTTGAGAAGCTTCCAATCAAAATGGTAAAGTAACTAAGCAAGTGGCAACTCAATATTTGCGATGGAAAATGTAATGCCTAGGCATATCCTTCTTCCATCACCAAATAGGATAAATTCAAAGTCTGCACCTTTGAAATCGATAAAGTTATTTTGAAAGTCTGGTGTCGAGCGTTTGAAGAGTTAATATCATAATTATTTCAAGTCTCGCAGATAATCGATTATCACTTATAATAATCGATTATCACTAGTAGTTGTAATGTGTCTTTTTAGTTTCGGACCAGTAAGCTATATATACCTTTGCCTAACACTTCAGGAAGCATCTATGCCATTTTTGAGAATACAATTTGTGTGAGGAATTTCTCAAAGTGATAGTGTGCTCATTGTCAAGTCTTGTGAATAGGAGAAGTTCGCGATTTGTGTGTCAAAGGTCGAAGCGGTTCTCTTCAATTTGGCTGAGCAGTTGTCTTCCGGTTTGTTGGTCGAAGGAAGAATTTGTTGCACTCTTCCGATTCATCTGTCGAAGGAAAGTGCTTGTTGTCCCTTCCGGTTCGTTTGTCGAAGGAAGGTTTTGCTTTTCTATTTTATTCACTATATTTTAATTTGTGAAACTATGTTTAGTGAAAACGTTAATCACTCTTTATAGTGATTAACAACTAGACGTAGAATCTATTAATTTGAACTAGTATAAAAATCCTTTGTGTGATTTTTCTACTCCCTACACTTTTTACATTTTTTGCACATCAATTGTTTGTTAAAACGTTTATAAGAAAATTAAAGGAACCAATTTTTTAAATTGACCGAACAAGCTCTTCGCTTTTTAATAATCCGTATTGTACTATGTTTTATTATTTCCCCTGCGCAAAATTGGTACCGATTGTTCCAACAATTTGGAGGCATAATTCACTTAGAGGAGAGCTTAGAGGACCGCTAGGGTTGTGGGAACACTCTTTTCTTCCTCTTTCGGTTCTTCTTCTTCTTCCATGGTCATTTTGTAAGCTTTAAGGCTCTCCATGACAATGGAAAGCCAACCCATCTTGTCAGGATTAGTTATAACCTCTGAATTGCATGTATTTTAATATGATATGAATTATTTTATACTTCTTTCATTAATTGTTAGTGATTTTCTCCTTTACTTAATGCTTGTTAAGTTTTGATCACTCATAGCATGATGTGTGGATTTCTTTGTTATTGGGAAATAACTAGAAATCATGATCTGGAGAATTTCACCTAAAAGAAATATTGTCTAGGGATAGAAATAGGATGTTTGGTTATCTTAAGCTTTTACTCTGAATGCGGAATTGATTGTTAGGATTTTCAAGGGATTGTTGTCTAATAATCAAATCTAGGCTTTTTACGTCGAGGGATCGGGTTCTAAGTAATTTAGAAAGTGACATTAACATTGTAATGAAGAAGATGAATTCTTATATGCATGAAAGTGAAAGAGGTGAAAATTAATCTTAGCACTATCATTCCATACTAATTCTAGTCTTTTCCACTCTTAAGCGTCTCAAATGCCAAAGACCACTTTTATTTTCTTTGTCAATTTATTTTATATCACTTATTCTTACGTTCATTAATCTAAATGAGTTGTTAATAGTGCAATTAACTAGTATTACACGAGTCTCTTGGGAAACGATATTTGGTCTTACCATTTTATATTACTTGAACGATTCGGTACACTTGTCGAGGTCTTAACACTTGCTCCACATAAAGCTCATCTCCCTCTACTCACACCCATAAGATGATCATAGCCAAACAAGAAACATAACCACATATAAAGGCAACACAAACAGAAAGGTAAGTTAGATATAAAAGATTCATTCATTAGTATAACATACAGTCAAACATAATTCATGCATATGATATAATTAACTTCAAACATCTTAAACATATTATGACTTAGACTTCATTGTCTGGACTTAGAATGAATGTCGAGTTATGGCGGGTTGTGCACTTGTGGTGGCCTCTACTGTTGTGCAAAACCATTGCCATGGTTTCACCCTACCACACACACAAGGTTAGTCCGTTACCGTGCAATAGGCCTCCAAGTAGCGCCTACAGTAGGACTCCTACTACTCTCACCACATGAATCAATCCTCTCTATTTGAGAATGAAAGATCATTAGAGTGTTAGGATAACCCTCAAAACTGAGCTTCCTGTATTCATTCTAATAACACTTAACCATACCGAAAGAGTCCTCCCATGGAACCCATATAACCATCTGTGGAATCATTTGAACCAATATAATTATGCATAATTTCACAATTTCATTACATTAATTACTTTGATACTTACATAATACTCAAACATAGTCATACATCATCCACAATTTAATCAATTACATAACTCAAACCAATAAAGATCAAAGAAGAAAAGAATACATGGTAATCTAGAACAGTCGCTCAGCGCACACACTCGTTGAGCGACCATAGACTTTACTCGTACAACGATCCAACTCGTTGTGTGAATCCACTGATAGTGATCCCAACCTCTAACCCACTCGCTAAATGAATTAAACTACTAGTGTTACTAGATCCCAACCCCTCACTTAACGCCTCAACTCATTATGCGGAAGTCCAAACAGTGGCCCAAACCCCCTAAACACTTTATGAGCGCACCCAGTCGCTATTCAAATAAGATTGACATGTCTTCAAGACCTCAACCAGCCGCTCAACGTACCTTCTCGCTATGTGAATCATTAAGTAGTAAGCCAATCTCTACAACCACTCGTAGAGCGACTCCACTCGCTCAGTGAGTTTGCATAATCTACAGCACCAAATCTGCAGAATTACGCAACTTACACCAAATTTACCAATTCCAACTATTTTTCTCAACTTCTAACCCTCCTAGATTGTTTTATATACCTAATTATACTTGACTAAATGTGTCTACACCTTCCTAACCTCATTCTAAAGTGATTACTAACAATTTCTCACTTCAAAACACAAAATTCACCAACTTACGGACCCAAATCATATTCTACCACTTTTGGCACTATTTTCAGTAACTTAGGGACTTAATCAAGTTCCAATTGACCTATCTAGCCTATTCCAACACACCAATTCAACACCCAACTCCTAATTCAAAATTCCATTACCCCACTTCCTCAAAACTAACTTTAAACAAGTATAATTTACTTCAATTCCTAACCAAACACTCTCATAACAGATTTCCAACATTCCAACTAGCTAATAACACATCAAACATCATTAAATTCATATCATTATCACAGTTTCTCAATATACCTTAAAAAGGATAAAATTACACATAGAGTATTTACTCTAAAATCTTAAATTTAGTTCAATCAATACAATAAGCATAGAATCATCCCACATCCACACTAAATTACAAATTAAAGCAATAACCTAGCTTCCCTTACCTTAGAGAAACGTTGCACAGCTCTAGAAAACTCCGATCGATGCTTGCACCGTAAGGAACTCTAGAAAATCCTACAAATCACCGATTGGTGATAGGAAACCAACCTTAGAACCTAAATTGAGCTAAGAGTCAAGAAGGAGAGACACAATTCTCATGCAAAGACAAAAATATGCATAATCACAGTTTTGAGGGAAACCCTAGAAAAGAGGAACAAAACTTACAAGCTCAAATCAAGATATTGATCGGTATGAATTATAGCCCTCGACGAACCTTAGAAATTGATCGCTTAAACACTTTCTGATCATCGAACAGATAGTCCAAGAGTGAGAAAGAGTAAAGAGAAGTGAGAGAAACAAAGAGAAAATAGTTTAGAGAGATAGACGGTGTTTTACATAATGAGACGAGCTTTATAAAATTCTATTTATAATACCCTGTCCCATTATTTTAATACACCTATCTATTCTAATACTCTATTTTCTAAGTTCCTACATATATTATATTTTTTTAAAAATATAAATATATAATAATATTGTAATTTAAATATTAACACTTATAAATTAAATTTTAATTATTGATTATAATATAATAATTTAACATATAAATGTAATAATTATTTTAATTTATCCAATTAAAAACATAAATTAATTAATTAAAGATTTAAAAAATATTTATATAATTAAATATATTTTTAATATTATATATATGAATTTATATAAACAATTTTTAAAATAAAAAATTAAAAATAAATGTTTCTATATGGAAAAAGTTTTTTTAACAACTTTTTTTTACAACTCATACATGGTGGTGTGTGATTAGTCCATTTAAAATATTTTTTTTTGAAAATAAATTCAAACAGATCAATAAAATAATGACACGTGTGTTATTGTAAAAAAATGTTAAAAAAATTGTTAACATATCATGATCTTCTTAAAGTAAGATTGTTTTCCCATTTTTATCTATTATTTTAATACTTACCCAACAAAATCTTTAACACTATTATGCTAATAAAATTTTTAATTATTTAATATAATAAGTAACACTAATAAACACTTCAAAACATGACCTATGTAACCCACCATGTTTCGATGGGTTTTGCTTGTTTTAAATTCTATATTATTTCCTTTTTAACTTCTTCTCTTGATATCAAATTAAATAATTTAGACTCTACCAAATACGCTTCCATTTGCATCACTATGGTCGAATTCTCCCTTAACTGGCTCTAATTTAGGTCAGCCTGCAATTTAATTTTAAGAAGTTAGTTAAAATTCTATTTTGCTTCTAATTTAGATGATAATGCATTTGATTCGGTTTTGTAAAGATTTTTAAATGCATTGTTATTGACTTGGTCAATTTAATTATCTTATTCAAGTCATGTGACATTGATTGGATCTAAATCTTGAAATCTTGCCACGTGTTATACATACTCTTATACACAAGCACATCAAAACAAAACAACTTTTTTATATTATTAGGCAAAGTTGTGAGAAACAGTGTAGATATAAGACCATTATTAAAAATAATATGGCATTGTCAACATCACATAAGTTGTATAAAGTTTTAATTATTGATTGTAATAAAAAAAAATAATATACAGGTATGATACCTATTTTAATTTTATTCAATTATTGACTATATTAATTAATCCATTTAAACTTAGATAACATTTGTAGAATAAAAGGTATTTTTAATATATATATATATTAAAAAGTAAAGTTAATAAAATTTCAAATGGTCTGACTTATTCTCTTGCTATAAATAATCAACCGACTCTATATTATGATGGACACTAAATTAGGATAAAACAGATTTAACTGACTTATTTTATAGCTTCTAATATTAAGGAAACAACCTAAAAAAAACTGTAACAATAATTAGTTCCTAATAAACTAATTTCTAATTGTATAATTAATAAATCATGTTTAAGTACTATAAAAGAAATAATAAAAAAAAAGACACTAATATGATTAAAAGATTAAATTTAAATTAAAAGTTTATTTATTGTTTTTTCTATCCAAAAATTGGGTGGATGCATTGAAATATGATATTAAAACCCGAATACCATTACACTTATAACAAATAAAATTAAACTTAAATTAAGAAGCATATGTATCCTGTAAAACTAGAGACATATTTAAGAAGATAATAAATATTTAAGCAAAAGAGGACAGACTGGATGACATAGCTAGACATGGGCACCACAATAAATCTCTGTTCTTAATTTTATAATACTCAATCTCATCATCATCATCGTATGTATGTGCCATGCCATGTCCCATCAAGCCAAAACCCTTCATCTAACTTTCAACCTTGTTAAATATCTTCATTTATTACCCTACATTTCTTCTATTTTTTTTCTCTATTTTAATTCAAAACATTTCAAAGACAAATACTTAATTGCTTGTTAACTTGTTTTCCAATTAAAATCTAATATCTATTTTCATGATAATAAGATATTTATATCCACATCCAGATTCATGTTTATATTTGTTTAACTATTTTTTACAAAATATTAAAGAAAACCTAATATTATAAAGAAGTGATGTTAATATGATATATATTTTGAAATAGTTAAAAAACATCTAATTTTAAAAATAAAATATTGGTAGCATGTATGAGGAATCAATCTAAGTACTTTTTATGAACATCCAACCAGTTGCTATCATACAAGCACATACATATATAGTTGCATCTCAGTGTCACAATGATCTTGTCCTGTCGGTGGCCCCTGAATGGGAGATATTTTGAACTTTATTTATGGAGTAGAGACTCAAAACAATTAATATTTATTCCTTAAAAATTGTTTTATTATTTTCCAAAATATTTCATTTATGCAGGTCAATGACTTGTTCTTTCTTGAATCAAAATCTTATAATGTTACTAAAATTAGATTAATGATGAAAAAGTGATAATTTATTTATGCTAGATTATAGTTTAAATTTCAACAGCCATAAAGGAATCTTAACGGCACACCCGACAAAATAGTATTATCAATATTAATATTATTATACATTTTTTGAAATTTCATATATTTTAAAAATATATTTATTTCCACTAAAAATGATTAAATAACTATGTTTTCTTAAGTATTCGTGCCTTTGAGTTCCAATTGTGTCCCTGTATTCTTTATATTTTCCTTGAGCGATTGAAATTTTTTCATTGACCTTAAACGACATCGTTTATTAGATCTAGATGGGTTAAGTTGTTGCGTTTTTAGCTAAAGTCTTTACCTAACTTTTTAAACATTATATATATATATATATATATATATATATATATATATATATATATAAAATGTTTTTTGAAAATAGCATAATTGTGTTAATATCAATGAATTATTCTTTACTTGAAGGAAGAGCAGTATGGCGAGGAAGTGGGAAGCATGATCAATTGATGGATATGATGGAAGTGAGATGCACGCGCCACATGAGCATTACATATGTTATGCAGCGCTTGGTCACATCACATTATCACATATGGACGAATGAGAGCTGATGATGAGATGTATATACAATAAACGACTTTTGTTGGCGCGTGGGACCCCTCTGCACCGCCAATCGTGCCTCCAACCCACCTTTTCCGTATCAACGCGAACGCGGAGTTTCGATTTCTTATTTAAATATTCTATTTCTTTCGCAAAAATATATATTCACGTTAATAACAATAATAATAATTAGATTGATAAAAATAATTCCACAATAATACTATGGTAAATTAATATTTTTGGTACACTTTTTATTGAAACATTGATATTTTAAGTAGTATTCTTTTTAAGGGATAAATAGAAAAACAGGGAGAAACGTCACATTTCAAAGTGATAAACCAGTCACATCAAATTTACTTCCCCTTTACAACAAAAAAAAAAAAGAAAATAAAACAACGTAACACACGCACATTTATTGAGCCATTTATCTGCGAGACGATATAGAATTGATAGCACTGTACTCCCTTTTACCGTTTCCTTTTTTTTTTCTTTTATTTTTTCTTTCCGCTTTTGCTTTTCTCTTCTTTTCCTCTGCTGTTCGTTCATGTGAACGGTTTGGAATTTTGATAGAAAAAAAAAATAATAATTTTATTGGCACCTCTCACTGCTCAGCAAGGAAAATCATCATTTGGTTCTCCAGAAAATTTATAAAATCCTTTCAGATTTCTCTCTCTCTCAACTAATTCCTCTTAAGAAGACTCCAGATCTTCGTAGCCATTGCTCCCTGCAGCTTCTTATGATTGGTAACATATTTCCCTCATTTAAATTGTCTTCCTTTCTTCTGTTTTCCTAACTTTATGGTTATTTTTCCTTCTGGGTGTCTTCAAAGTTTAGTTTTCTTAATGTCCATATTGTGCCTACATAAGAAAATCCATGGTGTGATGCACCAAGTAAATTATCTTTAGTAAGGTTTCTTGGCTCGTCCTTGTTCATAACTCATTGACTGAATTATTTTGTTTGTGCATCTTGCATCGCATTTACCTAAAGCTAGATCCCATACGATTCAGCTTGTATATATGTGGTTTTAGTTCACGAGTATGTTTCGTGCTTGGTTTTGTTTTGTTGTCTTTTAATGTTTGTATTATCGTTGGTAGTACACAGATTGGCGATCACTCCTTGACCTTGTTGGTTGGCAAGAGAAACGTGCTACCCATGGAACATAGGTTCCATGCTGTATAAGATCCGAAGTTCCCTTTGCATCCCCTCAACTTTTACAATATGTTACAGACTATTAATTGCTTCATGATTTTGATTGAAATAAAATTGATTCGATGCATAATTGGAGCTTAATTTCTTCGATTGGAACTTGCTAATTGTTGTCAATTATTTATTGAAGCAATTTTCTTGCTTTTAATTTAAGATTTTTTTTTTCCTGGGCCATACATTGTTAATCGTACGAGTTATTATTTGTGTAATTCTGAATAAGAGCTGGTGTTTCTTTGGTTCAGATGGCAAAACCACATTCAGCTGATGGTAGGGCTAGAAGCTCCGTGCAGATCTTTATAGTAGTTGGTCTGTGCTGTTTCTTCTATATATTGGGTGCATGGCAGAGAAGTGGTTTTGGAAAGGGAGATAGCATAGCATTGGAGATTACTAAGAAAAGCTCAGACTGTAATATACGCTCTGATTTGAGTTTTGATTCTCACCATGGTGGAGAAGTCAGCAAAATTGATGAATTTGAGTCAAAACCAAAGGTCTTTGAACCTTGCGATGCTCAATTTATCGATTACACCCCTTGCCAAGATCAACGGCGTGCCATGACTTTTCCAAGAGAAAATATGAATTATCGTGAGAGACATTGTCCCCCTGAGGAAGAAAAATTGCACTGTTTGATCCCAGCACCTAAGGGATATGTGACTCCATTTTCATGGCCGAAAAGCCGTGATTATGTTCCATATGCAAATGCGCCATACAAGAGTCTTACAGTTGAGAAGGCTATTCAGAACTGGATCCAGTATGAGGGAAATGTGTTCAGATTCCCGGGGGGTGGAACTCAATTTCCGCAGGGTGCAGACAAATATATTGATCAGCTTGCTTCTGTGATACCTATAAAGGATGGAACAGTTAGGACAGCACTGGACACTGGTTGTGGGGTATGCTTTTCACTGCAAATTCCTCAGGGCTATATAATTTTTTCTTTTCCATTCTTGTAAATGTTAATTTGATCAATAGCAAGAGTTCTTTGTTTTAGGATTGTATCCTTAATGTAAGGTTGTTTTGCTCAGGTAGCCAGTTGGGGCGCATATCTCTGGAGCAGGAATGTTATTGCAATGTCATTTGCACCGAGGGACTCTCATGAGGCACAAGTACAGTTTGCTCTTGAAAGAGGTGTACCTGCTGTCATTGGTGTTCTTGGAACCATAAAATTGCCGTATCCATCTGCAGCTTTTGACATGGCACACTGCTCTCGCTGCTTGATTCCCTGGGGAGGAAATGGTGAGATATTCACGTTTTTAAGTATAATCTTCTCTGTGAAGTACTTGCTGTAAATGAGAAAGCAGGATGATTTTTTTGCGTATTATTGCTCTTAGATTTGGCGCCTCATATAAGTTATAGCAGCTATTTAGTAATGCATATTGGGTCCTCTATTTGCAGATGGAATGTATATGATGGAGGTTGACCGAGTTCTAAGACCTGGCGGTTATTGGGTGCTGTCTGGTCCTCCAATCAATTGGAAGGCTAACTACAAATCCTGGCAGAGACCCAAAGAGGATCTTGAAGAAGAACAAAGAAAGATTGAAGAGGTTGCTAAGCTCCTATGCTGGGAGAAAAAGTCTGAACAATCTGAAATTGCTATTTGGCAAAAAACTGTTGACTCCGAATCATGTCGCAGCAGACAAGAAGATTCCGGAGTAAAATTCTGTGAGTCGGCAGATGCTAATGATGTCTGGTATGACCCTTAATTAGTATTGAACAATTTGAATATTTTGACATTCTTTTATTAGGATTCCTTATATTTCTTTCTACTAACCGTAAGCACAAGCATACATGAACGTAAAAGGTGGGAGAAAAGTTGTGGAAAAAAAGGAAAACAAAACTGTCTTAAAAAATTGATGTATTATAAGAAAATCAGTAATCAAGTACCATGTCCCATACGGTTATGCAGGAGCCAATGGAAACAAAATATGTAATTACTGTTTCTATGTCTTTGATGTTTGCGCATGTAGTTATGATAAAAGCTTCGTGATCCCAATTTGTGATTATTTTATATATCATGAAATCATGTAATATTAACACAAGAAATCCTTTTTTTAAGTTCTCACAAGGGTATCTATGAGTTTTAGATATCCTAAAAGTTTGATCAACACTTATGCTCAGAAGTAAGAGGTGTACTTACCTGGAATGACTTTGTTTTGTGGCTACAGGTATAAGAAAATGGAGGTCTGCATTACTCCAACTCCTAGAGTTTCTGGTGATCTTAAGCCTTTTCCAGAAAGGCTTTATGCCGTCCCCTCTAGAATTGCTGGTGGCTCTGTGCCTGGTGTTTCGGTTGAGTCATACAATGATGATAACGAAAAGTGGAAAAAGCATGTAAATGCTTATAAGAAAATTAATCGACTCCTAGATTCTGGAAGGTATCGCAACATTATGGATGTGAATGCTGGATTGGGTGGCTTTGCTGCAGCTATTCAATCAACCAAGTTATGGGTCATGAATGTCGTGCCTACTATAGCCGAGAAAAGTACACTGGGTGTCATATATGAAAGAGGACTTATTGGCATCTATCATGATTGGTATGGTTTTCTAACTTCCTCATAATTTCTTCATGGCATGTCTAGATCGTTTGATTTAAAGACTTAGTTACTATCCTAATGTTGTACCATTATTCAAATGAAGTTTATAATTTCAAGAAATATAATTTTGACACAGACATATCTTCTGCCAGTTATTATATCTTGTACGAAATTGTAACGTGGCTAGCTATACAACTTTTCGGAATGAGCTTCTTGCTCACATGTTTTTACTTATTTTTGTGTGCATTTGTGTCCAGGTGTGAAGCGTTCTCTACATACCCGAGGACATATGACCTCATTCATAGCCATGGTCTCTTTAGTCTCTACAAGGATAAGTAAGTATTCCCTCTGTTAAATGGTTATTCCGTTTCTTCCCGTTACCTATAAATTTATTCAATACGAATTAATAATGTTTTTTTGGCTTGCTTAGCTTACAATTATAGCTTTAGCTGCTACGAAAATTATTTCCTGGCAATGAGCATAAACAACTTTCCTCGGGGGTTGCAGTGCAATCTGAGTGACAATGTTTTGTTGAATCTAATGTTTTTTGAAAACTTTATATCACCTGTCCTTTGGTATGTGTGTATTTTTGGCTTTGACCGTTGTATGAAAAACTAAGTGCTCATGATGAATTAGTTCCATTCTCCCATGACTTGGCCTTTTTATGATTCTCCATGGGAAACTGCTAGCGGTTTTACCGTTCCAGTCAGATTGCTGTAACATCTTTTTCAGTTACTTTGTTCATCTGAGTCTTGTTAGGCAGGCAAGTTTTGTATATGTGGATGTCTAAACAATCCTTCTGAATGACTTTTGGAGCTTATAACACGTATGTGTGGATTTAACTAACAACTATCACTAGTTCAATCACTTGGTTTAAGTCTTATGTTTCCGTTTATCAAATCGAGTTTATTCTTGTGCTGCAAATCATGATGTGTGATAACTAAATGCAGATGCAATGAAGAAGACATTCTTCTTGAGATGGATCGGATTTTACGCCCGGAAGGTGCTGTAATATTCCGCGATGAAGTTGATGTCTTAATTAAGGTAAAGAAATTAGTCGAAGGAATGAGATGGGATACCAAAATGGTGGACCATGAGGATGGTCCCCTTGTTCCTGAGAAGATACTAATTGCTGTCAAGCAGTATTGGGTTGCGAATGTCACATCTGCACAATAATCACAGAAGACAAGTTGAAAGGCTTGGCCTTGTACAGCCACTAGTACCTTTCAATATACTATTCTTGCAGAGTTCGTGAGGCTTTGCATGCATTTTGGCATAACTAATCATCTCTAGTGTGGCACAGGGATACTTGGCTTAACCATCACAACCGTGTCACTTAGCTCAAGGTTTATCGCCATAGGAATTTTTTTTTCTCATAATTTAATTTTCTTATTATACAACGTTACAATCATAAGTCAAGTGAAGATCGACTTTTCTCAATAGTTGTTTTATTTTCTCTGAATTTGAAGTTGCAGCCTCTACGTTTTGTAACCAGTGTATGGTTCTTCCTTGCTAAAATCCTCACGTAGACTACATGTAATTGGTCACTTTCTCAACTTCAATTGTGCCAGAAAAAAAGTTCTGATTTTATACAGTAGTTAATAATCGGCCATTATATTAACACAACAATTATTGCTTATACATAATGTTACTTTTGTGAGAATTGTGTTACTTTTTTCGTCTAAATTATGTCAAATAGTCTTCGGCCTCTTAACGAAACTTACATAGTATAACTTTCGGTTCAGAATTTATTCAGTGGCATAATCCCATTGATTCTTTTTATAAGGATCTGTTCTACAATGACTAAGGCCTTGTTCTCTTGAGTGGATTTGAGGGAGAGTAATTGAGTGGATTTGAGAGGATTTGAAGATAATTTTTTTTGCTGTTTATTTGAGTAAATTTGGAGGTAAACGAGAGTGAATTTGGAAGTAAAATTTGTGAGAAATAGTGTAGGATTTAATTTATGTGACAGATTAAAAAAATTTAATTCCAAATTCACTTTCGTTTACCTCCAAATTTACTCAAATAAACAGCAAAAAAAATTATTTTCAAATCCTCTCAAATCCACTCAATTACTCTCCCTCAAATCCACTCAAGAGAACAAGGCATAAAAGTCAGAATTTTCTAACAAATTCATTGTATTTTGAGTCATATTCATTTAGTACTGAGAAAAATAAAACCGATATTCTGTAGCCCTTTTAACTACTAAGCATAATTTTGGCTTTAGGGGGAGTGACAGGACTGTATGTACATGGTGACTGGCATTTTTACTCCCACCTTTTTCTTTACCATAATAACGACAGAAACGTTTCCACAGCTTGAAGAGGGTGACCAAGTGGTATATATCATTTTGACAAATCTTATTTTGAGAGCGACAAGCTCCACTAAGCATTGTTGGTGTCCCAGTCTCTGTTGCTCTTGTCTGAGCAATGACAGTGAAATGGACATAGTCAAAATACCACAAAAGTGCAAATTATGTGGCAGTGAGAAATGTTGCTTCCATAGGAGTTAAAAGATAGAAGAATATACAAGTTTATGCTAATTTGCCAACTCAGTGGTGGGATCAGAACCCTACTAGCATTAACCACAAGACAAGCCGAGGCTGTTCTAAAACATTCTAAATCTAATTATCTCTATCAGAGAATGATATTTACCTAAGTGGACAGCATAACTCACATGTCAAATCTAGACATGGTACAGTGCTGTTACTGCAAGTGGGTCCTGCTTGCTTGCAAGTTTGTGCTACACAACACAATAGAACTAGCATGGAAGGTTGGTGTGAAATTAATTGAAACCAAATTCCTGGACGTGAGGTAAGCTATGATGTTGGATGTGGACACAGCAGATGAATCAGATAGACCAGAAAGAGCCCAAGGGGTCTGGCCCAATAATTAAAGACACCAGTAGAATTATTTTTTCTAAAAAGAAATATAGTTTTTTGAAGAGAATTTTAAGTAACATTTTGTTCCAGAGAAGGGCCAAGTAACGTGATAATAATTGGTCATATTGGAAGAAGGTCTTACAGCTTATTCAGAAATATTCTTGGAGTTTGAATCCTTGGATTATCACTTTGGACAAGGCTTTAGCTACTAACCCAGGAGTTAGTTTTACAGCTATGCAGAAGAAAACATAGCTAATGACAAATAAAAAGGAACTTCTGAAATATATCCAGAAGATTTCTCCAATGATATAAGCTAAACAAAAGACATGTTTAATCCTAAATATCACGAAGTCTAATCCTAGAATGTCTTTATTGTACAAAACGAAAATGTCATTTAAGTGATGAATGATTAATCACTTAGATAGCTTGATTAAAGGACAGATATAATTGGTCCAAATAGAATAATGTTATTTTTTCTTAGAAATCTTCTTTATTATTTCAATCGTATTCGGATGCGTATTCGGTGCAAATTCACACCTTAATAATTGGTAAGAAGTAACTTCAAAATTAAACGAAACTCATAAATGAGATTTATACCTATTATATTCCGTTAACTTATTTTATAGAATTAGATATTAAGGGAAAGTTTGATAATAAATTTTAATAAGATAAATTTTAATTCATGAAACGAACTTTAAACCAAATTTAATCTACAAAATCATATTTAGTAAGTTGAAGTTTGTATTCATATCAACTTACTTTATTTCTATTGGGAATGTTCAACAATGATGTTGTTACTGTTACATGGTCTCAAAACGCAGTATTATTTTCTGATTTTGGAATTTAACAGTGTTGAATATTACCATTGGATTAATAGAGCAGACTTCATTTAATATTACAAGACTTTGTTGTTGAAATGTCAAATTTTCTCTCTTCTCTTCACTTTCTTTCTGGTATAGAACTTGTTGTGAGATAAATTAGAGATTTAAAGCATTACTTGTTCAATTTTAGCGTCACAGAACTTAAGGGACCTTGGTTGTCTATGCCAAAAGCACTATGACAGGGGTCCGCAGAAGCTGTTTATTATCTATCCTTTCTTTGGTGTAAGCTTAGAGTGTGGTGTATAATAGAATTGTGAAATCTTGTCAATATTATTTGTCTGGTTTGGATATTATATATGATTGATATGGTAGCCTAATTATTGTCACAGGTAAGAAATATATGCATGCTTTGTTTCTACTGTCTATTTTGTGTGGACAACATATCTCTAATTCGAATGGACAAGTTTTTGCTGGTTGGTTATTCTCCAAGGCCAAGACATGAGTTATTTTTGTTTTGGTTTTTCACAACTATTTCCTTTTATGCTATGCATAATGGAGAGAGATGAATTCACATAAATTAAAGTCTAATGTTTGATACAGATGGAGTTCATTACTTCACTCTTATTATGTTTCAACCATTAATAAAAGTAAACTATACTACAAATACCATAATCTGACTTATTTATCTTTATCAAATTAGTTAAAGAACACAACTTTGGAAAACAAATTTCTTCGAGTTATCAAACAAATTGTTAAAGACAATCTTATTCATGAATATGGACATCTCTTTTAATAGAATTTTTCATCTTAGTTCGTCATGTTTGAAAATTTGACTTTTACAACATGGAAGTTTCATTGGTGTAAATTGTAAATCTTTTATAACATTCTCATGCTTGACTTGTGTTGATAATCTTAATATTTTATGTTTCGGTTATGAGATTGTTAGGAAGTTACGTGTGTATGAAAGGAGGAAGAGAGTTAGTTAGCCTAACTGCCTGAGCAGTTAGGAGGAGCGGGTAAGGATAGTATAAATAAGTTTGATAGTCCAGTTAGGGGGACTTTTGGAGTTTGTACAGGTCATTCCTGTAAGGGGGGAGATTAGGCTCTCTTGTTATCCACATACATTGTATTCTTTGCTGTGAATAATACTACGAGAGGTTTTCCAGAAGATTCTGGAGTGTTTTGTGTGTGCTAGCGTGAATGGGTTTAGGTTCTTGATTAAAGAACCTATCATTTGGTTCGAGCTACCTGATCAAGAGAGGGGTTGTCGAAGATGGAGAGCAAAACGAAGGGACGATTGGAGAATCTTGAAATTACTGTGGAGATGATCAAAGCGGAGACCGCCGCGATGTGACGGGACATGCAGCAGATGATGCGACTCATGGGAAGCGGAGCGAACAACCAAGAGGGAAATTCGAATGAAAGCAGTAATTCGGTGAACGATAGCCAAGAGAGACTTGATCAAGGGGGCAACCAGCAGAATTGGCGGAAACGGGTAGACTTACCAGCGTTTCAAGGAACGGAACCGCACAGTTGGATCAATAGGGCAGAACGCTTCTTCGACATTCAGAAGGTAGCAGAGGAAGACAAGGTGGAGCTCGCCTATATCAGCATGGAAAGTAGTGCGAGTTATTGGTTTAAAGTCTGGAAAGATAAAGCAAGGGATCAATCATGGTCGGGTTTGAAATTGGCGCTGTTGAATCGTTTTGGAGGAGGGTTCAGGGGGACCGTGTTTGAAACGACAAGAGGGGACGGTGGAGGAATACGTCAGAAATTTTGAGATTTTGCTGGGTTAGACCCAAGGATTGGCGGAAGAATTAGTATTGGGGTTTTTTCTCGCGGGGCTGCGAGAAGATGTTAAGGGACAGGTTCGTATTCAAGATCCCCAAGAATTCATGGTAGAGGTGAGAATTGCGCAGGACGTAGAAGATGCAATGTTCCGAGTGTGAGGAGGGGCTTGGAATGGCTTTAGGCTGAATCCCACAAATACGCGAGTTTCGGCGGTAGTCGTTCGGGGTGATGCCGATCGGTCAACGGTGAACCGGCCAGGTGGAACCGAGGGAAATGACGCGAACAGGAGAGAAAGAGGTACAACGAACGATAACGTGAGGGGAAGTATGTTCGGAGGGGGTGATATGCCGAACGGTAGTATGAAAGGAAGTACGTTGGGAGCGGGTGATAACATAGGTCGAACGGTGCGCAACTTACCTTACCCCGAATATCTGAAAAGGAGGGAAGAAGGACGCTGTTTACGATGTGGAGGATCGTTTGCTCCAAGCCATCGTTGTTCTGAGAAGAGCTTGCGAGTATTGTTGTTGGCAGAGGACGAGGAAGACAACGTGGATGAGGAAACAGATCAAGAGACCAAACCGATGGAACTATCGGCTTGCTCTACCGGTGGCTTAACCCAACCGAGAACGATGAAGTTAAGGGGCAAGATTGGCGGCAAGGAGGTGTTGGTCCTCATCGACAGCGGGGCCAGCCACAATTTTGTTAGTCGAAGGTTGGCAGAGGAGTTGGGACTGCCCATAAATGATACGACGCCTTACCCGGTGAGTTTAGGAGATGGACAGAGGAAAATGACTAGGGGGTGTTGCGAGAATGTCGCGATTGTTCTGGGGGAGGCAAAAGTCAAAGAAAAATTCCATTTATTTGAACTTGGTGGAGTAGATGTGATATTGGGGGTTGAATGGTTGGCTAAATTGGGTGAAGTGATGATAAACTGGAGGATAATGACCATGGAATATAACATGGAGGGTAAAAGGGTGTTGATACAAGGGGACCCATCTCTTTCTAGACAGTTGGTGGAACCACAAGCGCTATTAAAGATATCTGATGCTGATTCATGGGTGGTTATTTGGGATTTGGGCCAAGTGGAATGTGAGGTGGATGGTGAGAGATCGACTGAAGTGACCGAGGCATAGAAGGTAGAATTGGAGGCCATTTTGCAGGCGCATGATCGGGTTTTTTGAGAGCTGTAGGGGCTGCCACCTATCCGTGAGATGGAACACCGAATCCCATTAAAAACGGGAGAATCCCGTGAATGTCCGCCCCTACCGATACCCACATCTTTTAAAAGGAGAGATTGAGAGGAAAGTGGCTGATATGCTAAAGGCGGGTATCTTCTGACCCAGTACAAGTCCGTTTTCCAATCCCGTCATTCTGGTGAGGAAGAAGGACCATAGTTGGCGGTTCTGTGTTGATTATCGAGCTTTAAACAGAGCCACCATTCTGGACAAGTTTCCCATACTAGTAATTGAAGAGCTCCTTGATGAACTATGGGGAGCTGCGTATTTTTCGAAGATCGACCTCAAAGCAGGGTATCACCATATCAGAATGGGGAAGGAGGATGTACATAAAACAGCTTTCCGGACGCACCAAGGCCACTACGAGTTTCTGGTGATGCCGTTCGACCTCACCAATGCGCCCTCTATGTTCCAGAATGCTATGAATGATCTCTTGCGGCAGTACCTAAGGAAGTTCGTACTGTTTTTTTTATGATATTTTAATCTATAGTGCGAGTTGGGAAGGGCACCCTGGGCATGTGAATTTGGTGTTGGGCGTGTTAGAACAAGGGGGTTGGGTTGCAAATAAAAAAAATGTGAGTTTGGGAAGAAGCAAATACGATACCTGGGACATCAAATCTCAGAAGAGGGAGTTGAGATGGATAAAGACAAAATTAAAGCGGTTGTGGAGTGGGAAGAACCAAAAATCCTGAAGGCTTTGAGGGGTTTCTTAGGCCTCACTAGGTATTACCGGAGGTTTGTGTAGGGATATGGGAAGCTAGCCAAGCCCTTGACAGAATTGTTGAAGAAGGGCAAGTTCGTATGGTCGGATCAGGCTAAGAGGGCGATGACAGAGTTAAAAATGGTTGTAACTACAACACCCGTTTTGGCTTTGCCCGACTTTAATCAGGTGTTCCATGTCGAATGCGATGCTTCAGGAGGAGGGGTATGAGTTGTATTGACCCAAAATCAGAAACCAATTGCTTTTTTCAGCAAGGCCCTATCAGAGAATTCCTTGAATAAATCTATATATGGAAAAGAATTAATGGCTTTGGTTCTAGCCATCCAGTAGTGGAGACCTTACTTGTTGGGAAGGAGGTTTGTGATCCATACAGACCAGCGCAACTTGAAGTATCTACTTGAGCAGAGAATTATAACTTACAGCCAATAACACTAGATAGCCAAATTAGTGGGCTATGACTTTAACATAGTGTACAAAACAGGAAGTTCCAACAAAGTAGCTAACGCTTTGTCCACAAAAGAAGAAGGGGGTTTGGAGGAAGCAGAGTTGCGGGTGGTCACTAAATCTTACTGGCAGGATTTCCAGGAGGTGTTGCAAGAGGTAGAAAGGGATGAATTGCTGGGCAAAATAATATCCGACATCAAAAGAGATCCTAATTGTCATGCAGCTTACACATTGGAGAATGATAGACTACATTACAGAGGGAGGTTAGTGATATCAGCCAACTCCGTTTGGATACCCAAATTATTGGCTAAGTTTCATGTGACAAGCACAGGAGGACACTCGGGAGTTTTTCGCACGTACAGGAGGATAGTCCAATCTCTATACTGGGTAGGCATGAAGAAAGCTATAACGGACTTTGTAGCGGGATATGTGATATGCCCGCAGCATAAATATATGGCTGCATCGCCTTAGGGGTTGTTACAACCGTTGCCCATACCTCAGGCAGTATGGGAGGAGATAAGCATGAATTTCATCGTAAAATTACCCAAATCCCAAGGTTATGATGCCATCTTAGTTGTGGTTGATCAGTTGAGTAAGTATGCTCACTTTATGGCACTTAAACATCCTTATTCAGTAAGAATGGTGGCTGAAGTGTTCATCCGAGAAGTTGTAAGGTTACATGGGATTTCGGTCTCGGTAGTGAGTGATAGAGATCCTCTCTTCCTAAGCATATTCTGGAAGGAGCTCTATAGGATGCAAGGGACACAGCTCAAGATGAACACGACATACCACCTAGAGACAAATGGGCAGACAAAGGTGGTCAATCGTATTGTGGAGGGATATCTTAGATGCTTTTGTTTCGAACAACCCAAGAGCTGGAATGCTATGTTACCGTGGGCTGAATACTGCTACAACACCAGTTACTAGGGAGCTGCAAGATGCACGCCATTTGAAATAGTGTACGATAGACCTCCTCCGTCTTTAAGCAGGTTTGTGCCGGGAGAGACAGCGGTGGAAGTGGTGGCCCAAGATCTAATGACCAGGGATGAGGCATTAAAACAATTTTTTAAATAGAGCACATGAATTAATGGTGAATCAGGCGAACAAAAAAAGGAGGGATGTGGACAACAAAGTAGGGGACTGGGTCTACCTGAAAATTAGACCTCATAGGCAGTCATCTATGCTAGTTAGGTTGCATCCTGAACTTTTAGCAAAGTACTATGGGCCATTTCAGGTGATACAGAAGGTAGGCTAGGTAGCATATCGATTACAGCTACCTGAGACAGCAAGGATACATGCAGTTTTTCATGTATCTCAACTAAAAAAAGCGGTGGGAGAGAAAAAAGTTGAGAGGAACCTGCTTGCAGAGTTACAAGCCGAAGGACCAACATTCTGGCCAATGAAAGTGCTGGAGAAAAGGGGGAGACAACAAGGGGGAGAAGTAATACAACAAGTTCTGATTCAATGGCAAGAAGGTAGCAAAGATGGCGTAACATGGGAAGATGTGGCAACTATTCAGGATCAATATCCTGAATTCAACCTTAGGGACAAGGTTGTTGAAGAGGAGGAGGTAATGTTAGGAAGTTACGTGTGTATGAAAGGAGGAAGAGAGTTAGTTAGCCTAACTGCGTGAGCAGTTAGGAGGAGCGGGTAAGGATAGTATAAATAAGTTTGGTAGTCCAGTTAGGGGGGACTTTTGGTGAATTGGAGTTTGTACAGGTCATTCATGTAAGGGGGGAGATTAGGCTCTCTTGTTATCCACATACACTGTATTCTTTGCTGTGAATAATACTACGAGAGGTTTTCCAGAAGATTCTGAAATGTTTTGTGTGTGCTAGCGTGAGTGGGTTTAGGTTCTTGATTAAAGAACCTATCAGAGATCAATGTTGTCTATTTTACTATATTATGTATCTTTTGTGTCTGAGTCTCAATGTTATATCACGGTTCATCCTGAAGATCAGTTTAATCAAATTAAAAATGCTAAAATCAGTGTTTGGCGATAGCTATTGGAGTTAATATATAATAAATATAATCACATATTTCTTTACCAGAAATTTATATTTATAGTTTTTAAAGTGAGTTTTGAATTAATGATAATCTAATCACAATCTAAATGTTAATAATCATATTTTACTTTAAACTAATTAATATTAATATTAATCTCGTGATAATTTTGACAATTTGACCCGTCTATGATGACCGTACAGTCCATCATGTCCATCATGTGGATATGTAGAGTCATACCGTACAATTTACATGTTTTCCAAATACTAATTCATATACTTTTTCATTCGAGTTTCAATAATATTTTAGAGAATTTTCATCATTAACTAATAAAAACTAATATTAATCTAACCTTTAAAGTTATCATTATAAAAATCAATAAATTTATCATGGTGATCGATTTGATCGAGAAACAGTTTTACACTTTCCTTGTGTAACGTAATTCCTCTTTTTGCTAATATTTTATTCAAAAACTATGACAAAAAGAAAAGTTGGAAGATATAACAACGTTACTCATGTAACATCGTCCTCTTAATCCTTGTACTTCCTTGGTACTTTCATAGTTCTTTTTATGATAAAGTATTTTATATTTTGAAGATATAGTAGAAAGATTTGTAAGAACATATAAACGGGTTCTAACCAAATCAATATCTCCTAAGATACTTCCATCACAAACAGCAGTCCAATCACATTAACTGCATAGTACCAATAAGCTCCTTGAATATAATTAAAATACAATATAATTAAATTATACTATTACCTAATTTTCAAATGACCAATTAAATCTCAAGCATTTGTGAGAGTTTGTACTGCTATTATTGCAAAAGCCATATCAGAATCTCAGTAGCTGGTTTGATTATTGAAGATTGATTTAGTTAAAAGTATATTTAAGTAGAATAGACTATACATTGGGTTAGATCCACTTGTGAAAAGGAAAAAAGGGCATTACTTTTAAAATGATGGGACTACATATATATTATACAACCAAAGTGGATAAAAACATGTTTCTCTTCAGTAGTTATCAACCTATCACCTGGAAGGAGACAAATCATAGGGTCTTCCAGTATAACAAACATACCTTTGTTAACACAGGCGGCTAAACTTTCTCCATATTTATGACAGAATCTGTGCTAAACCATGTTTATAGCAGAATGTTAGTATAACTTGTTTTCCATCACAATTCTATAGCATAACTTCATCTATATTAAAACCATGATGAAGTGTCAATTAGGCCACTAGCACATGGTCCTACCTATTTGACATTTTGCATATTCCATTAGCCTACTTATACAGCTGCTCTTAAATATGCCAGGCAGTTATTCAGCTATTCATTTTAAATTCTCTCCTGCATTCATTTCCTCATCTCAGTTTTAGTCTTTCTTTCACATAACTAAGTTTTCTTTTCAACCTTGCTACCATTCATTATTCTCATGGCCTTTTAGCACTCAAAAGTTGTCATAATATTAGTTCATTTATTCAAAGTATTTTAGTATCCTTGTCTATACCACTGTTGTTTTTCTCAATCTCCTTTTGTTCTTTTTGTGTCTTTTCTTCTATCAGCCTCTGTGCAAACAAGTTCTGTTGGGCCATTTTCTGTGAGTACTTTGATTCTTTTCACTATGGTTATCTCAGAAGTCACTTCCCATCAGTTGCAAACTTTCAATTCTCAGAACAATAACATCTACCACCTACGTGATGCGTCCTTCTCTTCATACTTGAACAGCAAAGAAGAGATCCTGGCTGAATCAGGCCATGGCTTCGCCAGCAACAGAAAGGATACTCTTCTCCATGGAGTAAAGAAGGAAGATGATGGAGAAATTGGAGTGTTTGGGGCTGAAAAGTACTTCAATGGAGAGGCTATGGAAAGCCCCCCAAGAGTTGCTAACAATGATGCAAACAAGAATCAGCCCCAGAAAGATGAACAGACAGCTCTAGTAACTAGAAAGAACAAAGTTCAGTATGGAACTCCAAGTGTTCGGTCTGAGTCAAGTTTGAACAGCCAAAGTGCACTGTTACAAAGTGGTGTGAGAAATTCCTCCAAGAACATGAAAAACAAATTGCGGAGGAAGAGTTTTCTGGCTAGTCTTGGTTGCAAATGCTATTGTTCTGACAGTAATTCTGTTGATATTAGTGACCATGCAGGTGAAATCAACTGCAACAAAGATGCTAGTAATGGAAAAACAACTTCAAGAAATATTTTCAATGCTGATCCAGAAGCTAGTCATTTAGTTAAAATGACTAAGCCTCATGAAGCAGAAATCTTGATCAGCAGGGATGCCTATTTCCAAAGGCCGGAGAAAGTTGCACAGGGATTGAGCAGAGAGAAAAGTTTATCACTCTCATCTGTGACTTCTAGCTCAGGAAATCAATTGGTCAAACTGCAACTTCAAGTAGAGAAGCCGAGGAATTCATTGGAAGTGTTTGGCTCTCCAATATTGGATAGCAGGAGCAAGTCCTTGAGCTTTGATAGAAGGTTGGCAAAATCATCTTGGGAAGCTGCTCCTAAAATTGAAGAAACTGACTTCTCAGAAAATTATGGTGGAAACTACAATGATGCTGAGAGTGATGCAAGTTCAGACTTGTTTGAGATTGAAAGCCTCACAGGCAAATCCAACTCCCTCCTTGCTAGATCGACATCCAATATCGTTTCTAGCTGTGCCAGCCCCACAACTTGTTATGCACCAAGTGAGGCAAGCATAGAATGGAGTGTAGCCACTGCCAGTGCCTTAGAGTACTCAACCATGTCAGATTACGATGATCAAAGGTCAATAGCCACCACTAGGAGTCCAATTAGAACATCCTCAGTTTTCTCAAATGTTAAACCAAAAGTCAACAAAGAGATGCAGAGGAGGCGTCCTAGCATCCTGTTGGGTTGCAAGAGCCAGAAAGCTGTAGGTGTTGCTGGAGATGCATTCACAGCATACGACAAGCCTAGTTCCAACACCCAAATCCGTCGCAGGTCAGACACCTACCCTCAGGTGACAGAGTTTAAGGCAGAAACAAAGGAGGGAATTTTTGGTTCAAGACATAAGCAACATGCTAATGCCACACCCCCACTTCAGCGCTCACTCTCACCACACCCTTCACAACTCTTGTACATTTAGTTGCTGCTTTTGAATACATGTGTGTGTATTTGGAGTTTCATCAATGAGTAAATCCTAACTTAGTTTGTATGCATCAATCATTTTAGTCTCTTAACTTTGCTAAATGTTACTTTAGTCATTGACTTTGAGAATGCTGTTCACTTAGTCCTCAATGTCAATAAAAGTAAATAAAGGATGTGAATGACATTTTCTGAAGTTAGGGGCTAAAGTATACGAAGGAGAAGACTAAAATGACGACATATACAATACAAGAGACCAGAATGAAGGTTTACTCTTATTTCAATTATGTATCATGAGTCTTGAATCTGTGTGATAGATGTGTTGTCAAACAATAATCATTATCTGTCAATAATAATACATGCGTGTTGTGTCTCCCTCTTTCTGATTTTCGTGTATTCTTCCATTTTCTTTATGTTCACTGTCACAAGTTTTTGCAGTTTATGGTAGAATATATTGATAAAACTGGATGCCTTGTATTCATGCATTTGATCTCATATAAAGAAAGATGGAATATGAAAGATGACCACCTCGTATTGTCAAAGCAATGGAAACCGCCTCATTAATTGCTGCATCTGATCCTTAGGACCATAGCTATTTAGAAGGATGACTTAGCAGAGATTTCAAAATTTCCCTTTTCACCACACATGATCTTCCTTATGGGACCACAAGTAAAAGAAATTTGAGATGTATATTATATAACTTCATCCAACCAACAAAAAAAAGAAGAAAAAATAATTATTGTAAAGCTAATCGACCTTTAAAAGCAATTATGTTCTTATCATTTCAACTTTTTGTTGTGCAATGGATGAAAAGTTCATGCCAACAGCACTTTTTAATAATGTGATAACAAGAGCTTATACCCATAATACAGACAAAATGTGATACGAATCAGGAGCTTCTGATCAGACAAAGTTTCAGTGTCCAACAGATAATTTTGCAACCTCAATTTGAGAGAATGTCCTTAGAGCAATATTCAACTGGCAAAAGCGACACTTTACAAGACCACCAAGGAATGAACCTGGCTGCTTTTAATTCTTAAACTACCTCATAAATTATGTGGTCCATCTAATCATTCATCTTTCTTTTGGCATGCCAATTATCTATACACAGATTAAAATTAGTTTAACTTGTCAGAAGCCCCCAGTAATTCAATGTTTACATTCTACTCAAATTAATGTTCGGTTCAATGAAATGAAATTTGATTCATGTCTCACATCCATGTATATATATATATATATATATATATATATATATATATATATATA
>NC_028361.1:13337483-13382037 GCF_000741045.1 Vigna radiata var. radiata | reverse complement strand
AAGTTTCTCACAGAGGCACTCAAAGACAATGGCCAAGCATGCAGCCATGTGATACTGCTGTCAATAAGCCATTTATTATTGAAAACGAAAAAGCATATATATATATATATATATATATATATATATATATATATATATATATATATATATATATGTATGTGTGTGTATGCAGAATATAATGTTATCCTGCGAACTTTTTTGGCAGAGAAACCTTGTTTGTGGTGCAAATTAACTGATTAATACTAGAGTCGAATCTATAAATCAGAGTATTTAGCAAGCAGTTGTCATTTTTAATGTCTGTGCATTATTTTTTCACATATCACTGACTAAGGGTGATCGTTGTGACCATTGTGACTGTCATGGGCCACGAATGAGATGATGGCATTTAAGCCCTCTGATTGGACCTCTTAGCCTTCACGTGGAGCTAGAAAGAGCCTCTAGAGTTGAAAAATGTCACAAAAACATGTGTGATGTCATATTCTAGTTCTCTAGTGTCTAATATCTTTATCATGGGTCAAGAGTGCAAGTATATATATGAGTATATCTGTTCGTAGTTGGATGATGAATATGACCTAACATGGCTGATTTATGATTCTAACCACATATTCTCTACGCATTTAGACGGGGATGGCAAAACATATCTGATTCTTATATCAATAATGACAAAGATAGGATAAGAGTCATGTCCATTGCAAAGAAATCAGAATTCATAAGAGGACTTGAGAGGCTCAACAAATTCATGCTTCTGCTTTGTGTACTGCTTCAAAGTTAATTAAATGAACTGGATTTGGTAACCAGTAACTTATAAATTACTTTCACTCTTCAATTTAGTGTTTTTTGTTTTGATATTTTGAGAGAAACTTGTTATAAGTAATGGATTATTAGGATACTATTAGAAAATGAGTTTTTTCTAGACATTGTATTGCTGAAAATTCAAGTGTGAGTCCAAATCCTACATTGAATAAAAATGAAAAAGTTGAGCATTACATAGAGATAAAAGATCTACTAATCCATTGTTTTAGACTTTTGGACAGAGAGTGGTATCAATTCCTTATATAGTTGGACTCGTATATGTGTTTGTGTCTTTCGAATGAACCACTTCGTGGATAGACCATCAGTGTCTATTTGTTAAGTCATGTCATATTGATATTAATAATAAACTATTTTGTGAGAAAAATGGTTGTATGATGAACGGTTATGTGAAAATGAGTGATAACATTTATTTCTATACATATTTATATCTCTCTTATTAGTTAGAGAGAGACCTTTTTAAGACGACTCTTTGTTTCTTTTCATAGTATATCTTTACAAGAAAAACTTTCTTTTATGTTTTTTCTCTAGTTTTACAACCTTTATGTGAGGTTTTTTTATTGTATGAGTGAGGTTTGAAAGATGATGAAGGTTCATTTGATGGATGTTATTTTCTTATGCATGTGCAATATGAATTCTTTGAATGGAGGAAATAATGAAGATGACAGTGTTATGAAGATGAGAATGACGTGATTTTTCCTAAATGAAGAAGAAAGGTGACGTGTTACTTTGTCTATCACATCAAAGTAAAAGTTAACTAGTTAATTATTAAAAACAAATTTCATGTATTTCGTAATGATAAGAACTTAATTAAATTATTTGGAGAAGAGATTAAAATAAAAAATGTGTTATAGTTTAAGAACAAAAATATATTTAATCTTATATGAGATGAGATTTTTTCTTATACATAATGTTATATTGAGTGGGTATTTAGAATGATATATTTATTTTAGAACTATCAAAATATATCACAATCTGCGAATCAACCAGGTCCACCACGAGTTTGGACTGGGTTGAGTTTGAAAAAATTGTATTTTTTTATGTGGGTCAGATTTCAACCTGGGTCATTTAAGTTTGGTTCATACAGGTTGAACCCATGGTGGACCGGATTGGCCCACCAACTCACCTACTTAATTTTATTTTATTAAAATTTAATTTTAATTTTATAAAAAAATATTTTTTATTTTTTTTTAAAAAAAATTATTTAAGTTCTCTATTTTCAAAATTCATTAAACAGCCATGTTGGGGTGAAATTTGAGAGTAAAATTTGTTTAGATTTGAATTATAAAATGTTTGTAATTTTTTTTATTTAAAAAATTTGTAATTAAGTGAGTCAGTGAGTCAACCCATTTACCCACCAACTCGTGGTGGGTCAGGCCAAGTTCAAATTTTTTTGACTCGCTAATAAATGAATCAGATTGGATTGGATCACTAAGTGACTAACCTATGATGAACTGGCCGAATGACCTGTTTTGACATCTCTAATTTCCCTATTGTAGTCATGTGTGGGTATGTGGAAATAATTCTTGGACTTATTGATTGTATATGGATGTAGATAGGATTATATCACTGTGATCATGATATTAAACATAAAAACTCAACAGAATATATCTTAATTACATTAACAATCTAAATCACACATATATTTAAATTTAAGTGATTAGAAAGTAAAGGAGGTTCATGCATCATGTTTAATAATTCAAGTGCAATGAACCAACATGACGTAAGGTGGATTTCAATATTGTTTTTAAAAGTCAGATATTACTATTTAGGTTTAATATCCTCTTTGGTCCCCACTTTCGTTGCCCAATCTCAATTCAGTCCCCAATTTTAAAAGTGTGTGGAATATGTCCATACTTAGTAAAATTAGTGTCAAGTTTGTCCCTTCCGTTAAGTCTCAGCAAACAGAGTTAATTCATTAATGATGTGGCACCAGGTAGAAGCAACGTGTCACTATATTCATTTGTGAGTGATGACATGTGCGTAATTTACAGATGATTGTTTGTTTTATCAAGATAGGGTTTATAATTTGGGGGTAATGTGATTTGGGGGAAATCTGATTTAGGAAAATTGAAATTGTGCGAGAGAAGATATCGTTGTTGTCCCACTTAGCGTACATTGCGAACCCACAGCTCGTTTATATCACAAATTCTACATTTGATTTCGAAGCTTTCTTCAAGAGTTTGTGTTCGTGGGTTTTACAAAAAGCGCGATTTGAAGGTGCGTTTTTGGAAGCTTTTGTGTAGTGTTTGGTTGCTGTCACTGTGGTCCCCCCATAAGTTTTAATTTGTGTATGCTTTGTCTGTTTACTGTGCCCCATTATCTATGCATTTGCTTTGAAAAATGTTTGTGGTTGTGGTCCCCCTGCTGGTGTGTGGACAAAATTTTTTTATTCTCGTCATTTGCTTTTGCTTTTGCTTTTCGTTTGTTTTACTTGCTTTTTGGGTAGATAACATTTGGGTTAAGCATAGATTAACTGTAAACAATTTTTATATTAGTTTAGATGGCCAACTCAGACGTTGAAATCGTGTTTCACCATTCGGGAAAAGTTGAGAATAATGGGACATTCAGATACCTTTATGGTCAAACAACAACTTTAAAAATCGATCCAAATCGATGGAGTTACTTTGAAATATTAAGTATTCTTAAGGAGATGGGTTATAGGAATGTAAATGAGTTGTGGTATTCGTTGGGTCGAGGTCCTATTTTAGAAGATTGTTTGGAACTGTTATCAGATGACAAAGGTGCTTGTCAAGTTGTTAATATTGCTATGTTGAATGGTCAAGCTCACGTTTATGTTATACACATGGTGGGTGAGCCTCATTATCTTCTGGAGTTGGAATACTCTTCTCATCCAGGTGAAGCTGAGGTTGAAGGAGTGGGTGATGTAGCTGATGTGGTAGAAGGTGAGGTAGAAGTTGAGGCAGAAGTTGATGTTGAGGCAGTGGCTGATGTAGATGATGTGGAAGAAGGTGAGGTACAAGTTGAGGCAGAGGCAGTGGCTGATGTAGAGCCCCAGGTACAAGTTCAGGTAGAGGGAGTGACTGAGGTAGAGGGTGAGTTAGAGGGTAATGGTGTTGAGGGACATGGTGAGGGTGATGTAGAAGCTGATGAGCATGATGTTAGAAGTATGAATGGGTCCGAAGATGGAGATGAAGTGGAATGTGATATATTTGAACCTACTAACCAAGTAGAAAGTGGTGGACCTAGGGGTTTATCAGAAAGTGAATAGGAATCTAAGAGTTTGAACAATATTGTTGAAAGTGACAACACAGATAGTGATAGAGATGGGTATGGGGATTTTGGGATTTTTTTCTATGCCCAAAAGCATGGAACAATATAAATGGGAAGTGGGCACTTATTTCCCTGACAAAAAAGATTTTACAGAAGCCATAAGAACATATGGAGTAGAGAATGGAAGGAAATTAAAAGTTTATAAAAATGACAAAAGAAGAGTGCGTGTCAGATGTTGTGGGTCAAAAGGAAAATGTCCATGGTATGCATATTGTGCATATAAGGCAGGTGGAAATACATGGCAGCTAAGAAAGATCATAGACAACCACACATGCAGTAGGGAATTTAACATTCGTTTAATGACTTCAAAATGGTTGAGTGAGAGGTTAGAGAAGACCATAAAAGAGAATCCCAATATTAATCTGTATAACCTCCAAAACAAAGTTTCTAAGAAGTGGAACATTGGTGTTTCTTGATCTACAACCTGTAGGGCAAAAGCAATGGCTTTTAAACAAATTGAAGGTGATTTTAAAGAACAATATAGAAGACTTTATGACTATGCAAATGAGTTGTTTCGGTCTAATCCTGGTTCAACTGTGAAAGTTATGGTTGAACCTAATGAGGACAATAGAATATTCAAGAGAATGTATGTGTGTTTCAAGGCCTGTAAGGACAGCTTCGTGTCTTGTAGACCTATTATAGGTTTAGATGGTTGTTTCTTAAAAGGAAAATATGGAGGTGAGTTGTTAACTGCAGTTGCAAGAGATGGGAATGAGCAAATGTGTCCTTTGGCCTATGCTGTTGTTGAGGTTGAGAATAAGGACAGTTGGCTTTGGTTTTTGGAATTGCTCATTGGTGATCTTGGTGGTGAGGAGCTTTCTTCAACAATCACATATATTTCAGATCAACAAAAAGTGAGTAACGTAGCCCATTCCTGTTTTTATCTTTCAAACCTTCATGTGTTGTATTATAACTTGTATAGCTTCATGTTTTGACTTTGATAGGGACTAGTTCTAGCATTACAAGAACTTCTACCTGGTGTTGAACACAGATTTTGTGTGCGCCACATTTATGCTAATTTTAGGAAGAAATTTCCTAGCCATATTCTAAAACGTCTATTATGGAAAGCAGCATCATCAACACACCCTCCAGCATGGGAGGCAGTGATGAGAGAAATTAAAGATGTCAATCCTGATGCCTATAAATACTTGCTAGCAATTCCACCGAGGTATGTGTTTTTTGTTGAATGTATTTATATTCATAAAATGAATATTTTTTGAAGGTTTACCTACCTGATGTTTTAAAATTTTGCTTTGTTTGATTAGATTTTGGTCACGTTCAAGGTTTACGGGCAAAGCTGTGTGTGACACCTTAGTGAATAATATGTTAGAAGCATTTAACAGTGTCATACTACATGCAAGAGGTAAGCCCATCATCACAATGATGGAAGACATTCGTTTCTACCTCATGAAGAGATGGGCAACAAATAGACAGAAAATAAGTACATTTGAAGGTAGTCTTTGCCCAAAGGTTAAAAAAAGATTTCAAAAAGAATTACACATGACTAAATTTTGGATACCTAGGTATGTGCACATCACTGCATTAGAATCTGGACTTCATCTTATGTTTTCAAATTTTTAATTTTAATACTGATTTAAATTGGTTATGAATGCAGTTGGTCAAGACAGAAAATTTTTGAGGTCAAACACACTTCAATGATTGGTGAGAAGTATGTGGTTGACATAGATAAACTGGATTGCAGTTGTAGAAAGTGGACTTTAACGGGAATCCCATGTTGTCATGCACTAGCTGCCATGAATTTTTTGAGCATCAATGGAGAAGATCACATCCCACATTGGTTTAGAAGGGCAACATACCAAGAAACATACATTCCAATAATATACCCTGTCAACGGTCATCACTTATGGGAAATGACTGCTCATCCTGATGTTTTACCTCCACCTAAAAGGGTGTTACCTGGCAGACCAAAAAAGAAGAGAAGGCTAGAGGCTTGGGAGCTCAAGAAAGATGACACACAACTAAAGCAAAATGGAACTTGTAAGAGATGTTCCATATGTAGGCAGCTTGGTCATAAAAAAAATACTTGTCCACAACGTCCTTCAACAAGTCAGCAACCTGAAAGCGAGCCAACAACAGGACCAAGTCAGCAACCTCAAAGCCAGCCAACAACATGACCAATTCAGCAACCTCAAAGCCAGCCAACAACAACACCAATTCAGCAACCTCAAAGCCAACCAACAACAGCAGAACTTTAGAAGTCTTTTAGAAAATTGACATGTATTTTGAACACTGACATCACAGTATTAACAAGTTTAGCTTAAGTATATTACAGCCCAATATTGGTTGCTTTGTAATCAATGACATGTAGTTTCAACTTCATTTTTAATTGGGTATTTTGTAAGCTGTGGTAATCTGGATTTCAATGAAAGTTTCTATTTTAGATGTAAATTGCGATGTATATTGTCATGACAGGTACTCATCCAACACCATTAAATGCTTAAGCAAGAAGCTTGGTAGCTATGCAAATTGACTGAAATTTTTTGTTATAAGTTGCAGAATTTGTGTTATAAGTTCAACATTTTATTTTTTGTTATAAGTTGCATAATTTCAGTTTCAGTTCAGCATTTTATTTCTATTATAAGTTGCAGAATTTGTGATTATGTGTTTTCTGTGATTGATCAACTATTTTGTAAACTGATCAACTATATAAATAACGCTAGCAAATTAATAAACAATCTTTAATTCATAACTCACTTTATATAAAGAATTTTTAATGATAAACAATCTCAAGGTTTCGTTTAATATGCTTTATTTAACAAATTCTAGAAGACAATACTGACATCACAGTATTGACATGAAAAGAATATATTATATTTACTAGATAAATTATAACCTTTTAGAAATAACCTTTTAGAAAAAAAAAAACAATAGAATTTATCCCGTGGGGTCATTTTCTTACATGAAAGCTTTATGCAGACTTATAATAGTTAGTCTGTATGAAATGCACTAAAAAAAGGGTGAATTCTAATTTGGTTGGAAGACAGAGAGCTAGTGCCACCTCCTTCTATGTCTGTCCAAAAAAGTTTTGATTGTAAAATTGGCATTTATAATCGTGTCACTNCTTGTATGCATTTATAACTAACTTCTTTTGTAATNTACTAAAATAACATCTTAAATATTCCACCATATNCATTATTACCTANAAGCACTGAATGTAAAATTGTATACAATGCAAATTCAACAACAGTGGTGCCTTCTAGTTCTGCNATTTTTCTGGCAGCAATAGTGTTGATTACTNACTTCATAACTGCATATTCATTTTCTCTATNCTTTTCAAATCTCAATTCAGATAACATGAGGATGACACACCACTTTTCTCATTTCAATTTAAANTTCAATTACCTTATCTTGTATATATAAGACAAAATGTATATTCAAACAATAAACTCAGATGCACAAATTCAAATTTCTCATTCATTTCAAAACATCTGATTACAATATATTACAAAAGGGCCAAAGTGCTCTCCTAAACAACCAACTACTACAACACATCATTGACTTTTGAACAAAATACAAAGAAGGATGACGATTATGAAGCCCATAAAACATAGCATCAAAATCAGCATCTTCTCCCTTCTCTGAAAACTCATAACAGATTTCTCCAAGCTATTAATCTTCCTCCTTTGCCTAGCAATTGTACTACCAGCATCGTCTACATCATCTTCAATACACCATTTAAAGAAATTGCATCCTTTAAGTTCTTCATTTCTTGTCCGCTATTCAAAGTATCAATCCATTAACATTTCAGTAATCAACAAAACAATTTATCACAAAAATTAAACTACAAACCTTGTAATTAGGGCAGCCCCATAATTGCTTTCCCTCATTCTTAACGGTTTTTGCCACTCTCAACACAGCAACCTCCCCACAATGGCATATTTGGCTTCCAACGAATCCTCTGGATGTACCACTACGACAACTCCCCCTTGAGCAAGACGAACATCCTTGATTGAAAGACATTGACACTAGAAAGCGAACCCTAAAACGAGACAAGCATGAACCACGAACAACGAATCACTTCGCCAACCAACTGTGAATGAGGGAACACCAACTTGCCAAAGACGAACCACCACCCTACTGCCAACAGACAAACCCAAAAATACAAACGGTAAAGAACAACACAAGAAATAGAACAAGACAAATTTGAAGAAGAACAAAAAGGAGAAGAAAACCGTGTCCGCAGTAGAAAGGAGAAGAAGATGTTAATTGGTTCGATCTATGCCCAAATCAAAATTTCCCCAAATTATAAAACCCTAACTTGATAAAAATTGATATTCTCTGTTAGTCACTCACGCATCATCACTCACAAATGAATATTGTGACACGTTTCCTCTACCTAGTGCCACATCATTAATGAATTAACTCCGTTTGTTCAGACTTAACGGAAGGGACAAACTTGACACTAATTTTACTAAGTATAGACATATTCCACACACTTTTAAAATTGGGGACTGAATTGAGATTGGGCAACGAAAGTGGGGACCAAAGAGGATATTAAATCTACTATTTAATAAAACTTAATATTTCAAAAGATAACTGAGTGTAACAAATTCTCTTAGATTTATTAGAATTACAATTAAGTATTTATGTATTTTTAGCGGTAAACAAAACCTAATTTGTTATATTATGATTATTTGAATTAAGAACATGAATTGATGTGAAATATTATATATATATATATATATATATATATATATATATATATATATATATATATATATATATATATATATATATATATATATATATATATAAAATCTTGTATATTATTTTGGTACTATAGTTAACTTATTTTTATATTATATGTTGTGGAATTGTAATAATCAAGGATAAAAATGGATCGGGTATGAATAGTGTCTAATTGTAATTTGATTTGTAGAATGAAAACTTCATCTGCTGTCTGTGTGGTATCCATTTAAGAAAAATTTGCGAATATCTACATGTACTCTTTGATATTTAAAAATATATATTTTATACATTTTTAAAATAAAATTCAAATAAATTACAAAAAAAATATATAAAATTTAATATGAGTAAAATAAAATATAAATTAAAATTTAATTTAATAAAATGTAAATTAATTTTATTTTAAACTAAATTTAATTAAATAAAATAAAAATTTAATTTAATTAAATAAAATATAAATTAAATTATTATTTTTATTTTTACGGGTAGTAGGTACCCATGGGTTGAGAAATATAATATCTATACTCGACCCGTTTATAAGCAGGTATTATAATATCCGCTATCCGCAATTCGCAAATAGTAAACATAGGTACCAATTATGTGTCGCTGATTTTATCCGTAAGTGCGAATTTCTTTGTCATCCCTAGTCATACTTAGTGAAGATCATATAATATTATTGTTATAACTAAAAATAGAAATACCAATCAAAATTTTAAGAATTATGATTTCTCATTTCTAGTTTTATTTTAATATATAGGTATCAAATTTTAAAACATTGTATATAAATATCTCTAAATAGTTTTGGTATAATTACATAAATGCACTAGTATACATACAATAGTTTTTGGGATGTTATATTTATCCCTTAATTTTAGGGCGCCCTTAGGACTTCTTTCAACTTCTTTTCATTCGCTTTGATTAACCTTTTAAGAAAACGGATTGTAACAAATTGTGATAAGTCATCCTTGTACTTTCATATATAGTTAATATCCTTAGTTCAAAACTATTAAGATTTATTTGTTTGCTTTTATTGATTTAACTGATTTGATAAAAAAAAAAAAGGGTTATAACAAGTCTGTAACAAGTCAAATCCTTGTTTATTTTATATTTTAGCTGTATGGAGAATGAAACTACTAGTGGGTCGTGATAAATTGATTGATATCTTTTTAAATGCGCGAGATTATTATTATTTTAATTATACTTAGATTTTGAAAAGCTTTGTTTTCACTTTTCATAATGTTTTTCTAATACCAACAAAAAGGAGGAAAAAAATATATAAAGTTGAACGTCCTTTAAATTGATGTTCTAATCATTTATCCTTTTTCTTGTACAATGGATAAAAGTTCATGCGAGGAGCACTCTTTAAGATGTGATAGAAAGAGCTTCTGATGAGACAAAGTTTCAGTGTCTAACAGATAACTCTCAAACTTCAATTTGGAGGCAATGTCCTTACAGCATCTAACTGGCAAAAGCGACACCTTAACATGAGCACCGAGGAATTAAGCTAGCTATCAGCTTTTAATTCTAAAACCACCTCATTAATAAAATGGATCTTCATATTAATTGTGCTGTAAACAGATTGTCAATGATAATTTGAATGGTTAATCCGCGAGTTCTACCAACCACTAAACAGGTAAATAATTTATGTAACTTAAAAGGAACTCGATCAACCACTAGACACACCATTAGCCTAGAACATAAATCAAGTAAGTTTGATTAATCACCAAATAGATCGATAAGTCAAGCGTCAATATAAAACAAAGTTAATAAACACGACGAAACACCAAACATACTGATTGACCATTCATCAACTTAAAACTCACATTCCATCGTTCAAAGCACAAACTAGTCCGTTACTAAACATGTCAGTCAGTCATTTGTCAATTCAGACACTCAATCACCATTCGGCAAGTAGAATAATCGAACCTGGTCGGCCATCACATAGATCAATTGATCATGAATAAGACTCACCATTGAACCGTCTTAGAATAAGTTAACCTTAAAGCTAATCAACTCAAAAGTGAAGTATAATTATTCACAATTGGGTCATAATTAGATCAATTTTAATAAAAAGTCCATGCAAAAATCTATAAATAGAGATTTAAAATAAAGAAATAATTTATGTGTATTTATTATTGCATTAATTATTATCTATCAAACATTGAACTAAGTATTGAAATATTTTTACAAGTACTGGAGTTTAGACCAACATAAATTTACTTTCTGAATGGCATTTAAACTTCAAAAAACATCACACAACCCGAACCATTTACCTCAACCACCTACCCAACACATTAATCCTTTCTTGCCAATTATTAAAAAATTCATACTATGCACATAAAGACATTGGAATCGGTATATAACAGATATTATGCAGAAACTATTGGGTTTTAACGTATAAGAGAAAAAGAATGAAAGGGAAACTGATATCTTTTATTGACCATAAACATAAATATTTATACTACATAATTTGTAACTGACTTTTAAAAAATATATGCTAAATTAATTAATTTAAGTAATGCCTAAAATTCTCCTAAGAAATAGAATATGAATATTTTTATTTAACAACTTTGACTCAACCAAATGATGTTTGAGTCACAAAATTCCAATACTCCTCCTTGACTCAAAGTCAACATATTTTAAGTCTTTTCATCCTTGGCTGTATCATCTAAAGTTTCTCCGCTTTTGAAAGTCTCGGTCACTTCTAGTTTCTTTATCTTTTCAAGAACTGTGTCTAACTGTGAGTTGTCAGTGTCTTTCACCTTTTCAGTATTACCTTATTGCTTCACATTTTCAGCTTTTGCTTCGGAAAGAGTTGTCTTAGGATGCTTTTCTTCCTCTAATTTTTCTGGTTTAATTTGACTTTCACCAACTTTAACACCTACTAGCTTTATTTTATTGTCATTCAGAGATGGGGTTCTTTTAGGTCCTCCAACATCCTGCAGCTTGTTTGTTGCTCTCCATTTGTCTTTTGGAAAATGCAACCTCGTTTTTTTTCCATATTGCAAAGTTGCACATACGGATGATTTGTCTTCCAATTCAGGCAACCCTTGTACCTGCATATTGTCTTCAACCTTGTGCACAACAAATTGCTCTTTATCAATCAAATTCAAGGCAAAGCTCTTGCCTTTCATTTGAACTCTGAACAATTCGAATCTTTAATCATGCAAATTTTGTCTTCAAATAAAACTTTATAGCCTTTCTCTAGAAGTTGGCCAACACTCAACAAATTTTGGTCAATTTCAGGAACATATAGAACATCAGTAATTAATTTCAAACCTGTGCAACCTTTGATCGCGATGGTTCCTTTACCCTTCACTGCTATTTTTGCTCCGTTTCCAATTCTGACATTTGTGTTGTAGGTTGCATCAAGATCTTTGAATAATTCTTTATCGTAAGTCATGTGGTTCGTGCAACCACTATCAATTAGCCAATTTTCTGTTGATCTTACAGTAGCAAAGCAGGAAACAACAAAAAGTTCTTCTTGGTTTTAACGTATAAGAGGCAAAAGAATGAAAGAGAAACTGATATCTTTTATTGAGCATAAATATAAATATTTATACTACATAATTTGTAACTTACTTTTAAAAAATATATGCTAAACTAATTAATTTAAATAATGCCAAAAATTCTCCTAATAAATAAAATATGAATATTTTTATTTAACAATTTTAACTCTTTCAACCAAATACTGTTTGAGTCACAAAATTCCAATAGAAACCGATGTTGGATTCAATATGAAATATGAAATCTGATTCATCTGTAGGAATATTCAGTGTCTAGTTAAGGATTTCTTAGCTAGAAGGAGGCTTCAATCCATCTAAAATGCCACCATTAAAACTTCTACTTTTGGCAATTAATGAGGCTTCTCCCCACAAGCCACCATAGACAATAATGGCCATACATGCAGCCATGTGACACTGTAGTCAACAAACTATTTATTACTGAAAAAGGCAAATGCAGATAAGATATCAATGCTGCAAAGAGGAGATTGCATTCAAAAGAATTAATTTGTTTGGAATCTCTTAAGGTTTGATATTCAAGTTCTATGGATAAACAAATTTAAGTAGAAAAAAGTCTTGTTAAAATTGGTCATCTCAAATCCTTTAATAAAAGCTAATTATTGTAAAAATTATAATGACATACAATGACATGTTTTTATTATAAGTAAGTGAATATATTTAAATTAAGTCTTGCATGTAAAAGAATTTTTCTAATTTTCTTGAGTGTATAATTGTATTGAGAATTGTACTTAGAAGAGTAGAGTTGTCCTTATAAATCCAATGAAATCTACGCGTCCTTTTTCATGTATATTTTCAATTGGGTTTAATCTAACTCAGAAGTCACAAAGAGATATGGAATATCAGCAGAGATATTATAATATTTAAGTTAGCAAGTGATATAATAAATATAATAATTAATTAATAGTTTCTAGTTTGTGTCTTATCTATATAGTATTCTAATATAATTTTACATGGAGAGTTCTAGATTAACTAGGTTAATAGCTTTTTAATGCCGTATTAAGATTCTTCATGTCGTTTTAGTTGAATAATTCTCTTTAGATTAATACATTTTAGATAATCCGATATCATCTCAATATATGAAATAAGGGTTATATTGATTTATATAGTCAATATTTGTCTTCCCTATTCATCCGATACAAGAATTAAACACAACATCAAATGAGCTAATATCCACTTTGATGATATTATTTAAAATTTTCTTTTAATAAATCATATATAATATCTTTATCATATATAATATGTGTACGATGATCCAATATTGTACATACTTATAAGGGTTGAAGCACCCGAACTATTTTAATATATATACATATATTATTGCTGATAAAAAAATATATTAATTTATTATAAGTTACTATCTATTAGAGATATAATGATGTTTTTAATTTTTTTTTAATTGTGTAACTTTTTTAGATACACATGCATTATGATAATTGTATCACTTAAGCAACATTGTAGTGGTGTAAATCAACACATTAGTGGACGTCTCCAATCAAGAAATCATAATTGTACAGTAGGGGTCAGACGAATCAAGTAGATATCAGGGACGGCCGGACCAAAGAAATATAACTGAAATGAAAAAGCACCACCATGGACGCCCGATCACTCGAGACCGTGCGAAGCATCCGGACGATCCCAAAATTAAACCTTGTTTGGACAAAACGATGAAAGCGTTACAATTTGAGTAGGTAATCGGTGGGTACCCGGCCGGTCAAGATAATGTCAGTAACTATACAAAAATTAAGAGAATAAACAGGATTAGGGACACTTGGGCCAAGGTTGGGCTGTAATTAAGAAAAGGCTAATCACAGGCCCACCAGGAAAACTATAAATAGAGGTCAAAGGTAAGAGTAGGTAAGTAACAGTGAATGCACATTTATTCCAGACTACTGTTTTCTCTCTCTATCTCTACAGTGGATTTGAGACCTGACTTGAGCGTCAGAGCCTTTTTGACAGGTACCCGGCCGGCTTTGGATTTCAGTATTGGAGGACGCTTGTTGGAACCGGACGACAGGAAGAAATTGTGACAGGTTAACTACTGTATCTACACACTCGAAACATTTTGGCACCCACCGTGGGGCCAGAGGATTATAACCAATGGTGACCACAAGAAACGCGAGGTCGGAGGAACAAACCGAGATGTTGCGGGCAATGGAGCAACGGATGACGAAGATGCAACGTAAACATGAGGAGGAAATGGCGGCCGTTAGGGCCGAATGCTTGGCCCAGATGGCCAAGTGCAGGAGCGGAGGACGATCAGACGGTTGTGCTAGAAGACGAGAGGGCAGAGCATAGTAATGCTCAGGCGGACGGAAGAAGGAAGGGGGACAAGGAGGATAAGGGTGATAAGGGCGATAGTCACATGCTCGTCAAGATAGAAAGGTCGTCGGTCCCGGTGCCCTTCGTGCGGGAGATTATAGAGGTTCACATCTCCGAGCAATTCGTACCTCCTCAGTTCAAGATGTACGACGGGTCCACGGACCCGGCCACCCATGTCAAATCCTTCACCAATGCCATGACATTCCGTACGGGTTGCGATGCCATCTGGTGTCGGGCTTTCTCTTTATCATTAGAGGAGGAAGCATTAGATTGGTTCAACGCGCTCCCAAACAACTCAATAGAAAATTTTAAAAGCTTGGGCGAGATGTTTAAGAAACAATTTGCTGCTTGCAACATGGAAGACATGATGGTGGTAGACCTGACGGTGGTAGACCTGATGAATCTAAAGCAGGGCAAGGAGGAGCCTTTGAAGGCCTTCATGGACAGATACCAGAAGACAGTTCGAAAAGTCAAAGGCCTTAGCTTAGAATTAGCTCTTCAATATGTGATGCCCGCGTTAAGACCGGGCTCGTTTGAAGACAGTGTACGTCGAAACCCCCCTCAAACCATGGAAGAACTGCTCCAACGCGCGGCTGACGAAGCACGGGTGGAAAATATGAAACAGAATTACCAGCGAGAATAGTAGGAAGCTAAGACGGACAAGAACGAAGGGAAGAAAATCGAGGGACAGGGAAATAGACAAAATGGACCAAGAGGGAGGGAAGGGCCAAGAGGCCTGAGGTTCCAACAATATACCTCCATCAACGCCCCCAAGGCCCGGATACTACAGGAGGCACTGAGCGCATAAATCCTACGAAGCGGCCCACTCCCCCGGGAGCCGACCTAAATAAACATTGCTTGTATCATCAAAACTCCGGACATGACACGGAGGATTGCCTAACCTTGAAAGACAAAATCGAAGAACTAATCCGGGCGGGACGACTACAACACTACATCAGAATAGATAGGGACGATCGGTATCAAGAAAGGCGCCCAAGTCTGCGGCCGAGAAGTCCGAGGCCGAGAAGCCCTAGGAACAATTACAGAAATTAGGACCGCCCGTCTAGAGGGGACGCTCGACGGACGGACCAAAAAAGCAGGAGCCGTAGCCGAGGGGACGAACAGAGAAGACCCTTGAGGGGAATTATTAACACCATTTTCGGAGGATTCGCGGGAGGAGGATCAACATCTTCCGCACGAAAGAGGAGCATTAGGGCGCTGCGGTCCATACATGTCGTGGACGTCCCCAAGAGAACCATGCCGCCCATCACTTTCTCGGATGAGGATTTCCACGCCCCTGATCCCGATCAGGATGACCCCATGGTGATCACGATTGAAATCACACGGTACGGTGTGAGTAAGGTATTGGTGGACCAAGGAAGTTCCGTCAACATCTTGTACTGGAAAACGTTCCAGCAAATGGACATATCGGAGGACCTCATAGTCCCGTATGATGAGCAAATAGTGGGCTTTGTCGGAGAGCGTGTGGACACGCGGGGGTATATTGGCCTGTGCACCCATCTCTAGACCGGGAGGGAGAGTGAGGAAATGAAGGTGAGATACCTCCTAGTGGAGGCCAATGCCTCTTACAACGTTTTATTGGGATGACCGTGCTTGAACGCATTTGGGGCCATCGTTTCCACCCCTCATCTGACAATGAAGTACCCAACTCAGCATGGAACGATTTGTACCGTACGGGCCAATCAGAAGACAGCAAGAGAGTGTTATGCGGCTGGGTTACGCATATATTCGAAGGAGACTAGGAGGAAGACAAGTCGGTCGGAGGTCGCCATGGCTGACCTCGACTCAAGAACCAATACAGAGGATCGATTAGAACCAGTGGGGGAGACCCAGCCCATCATAATAGGGCGAGACGCTAGCCAGACTACGTCCATAGCCAGGGGGTTGCCGGCTGAGACCGAAAAGCAATTACGGAACACATTGTGGCGAAACCGAGATTTGTTTGCTTGGACTACAGTGGATATGTTGGGTATCCACCCATCTATCATGACTCACAAGCTATCGTTGTATAAGGACGCTCAGCCTGTATCTCAAAAGAAGAGGAAAATGGGAGACAAAAAGAGGAGGGCCGTGGAGAGCGAGGTTTCATCAGAGAAGTCACCTACACCACTTGGTTGGCCAATGTGGTAATGATAAAGAAGGCGAATGGCAAATGGCAGATGTGTACCAACTATACTAACCTGAACAAGGCATGCCTTAAGGATTCTTACCCCCTTCCAAGCATTGACGCACTGGTAGATGGCGCGTCCAGCCATAAAATGTTAAGTTTTTTTGATGCCTACTCGGGTTAAAACCAAATTCTCATGTACGTTTTAGACCGAGAGAAGACAACTTTCATGACCGACAAGGCAAATTTTTGTTACGAAGTGATGCCATTCGGACTGAAGAACGCTGGAGCGACTTAGCAAAGGTTAATGGATAGGGTATTCGCTGAACAGATCGGCCGGTGCATGGATGTCTACATAGACGGTATGGTAGTCCGGTCGCCCGATGAAGAAAGCCATTTGCGGGACTTGGAAGAAGTCTTCAAGCAGATCCGGAGGTACAGGATGAGGCTAAATTCGGTTAAATGCACCTTTGAAGTCGCAGGGGGGAAGTTCCTCGGATTCATGTTAACTTCTCGGGGTATTGAGGCCAATCCAGATAAATGTTAGATCATATTAAAAATGTTGAATCCCACTACCTTGAAGGACATTCAAAGATTAGTCGGACAGTTGACTGCCTTGTCCAGATTCATTCCCAAACTGGCAGAACGGGCTAGGCCGATCATGAAGAAAATAAAGAAAGAGGCAACATGTAAATGGGACACCGAATACGAACGAGCATTCGCCGGTGTGAAAGAGATCTTGATGAACCCCCCAGTCATGAATCGGCCCAACCTGGGGGAAGAGTTGCAAGTATACTTGGACGTGTCTGACACTGCCATCAGCGCTGTGCTATTACAGGAACGCCCCTCGCTGAAACTCATATACTTCGTCAGCTGGACACTTCAAGACACCGAGACCCGATATCAGCAAATCAAGAAGGTTGCGTTAGCACTCCTCCATGTCGCGCGAAGACTGAGGTCATATTTCTAAGGATATCAACTCGTGGTCCGAACCAACCACCCTATTTCCAAAGTACTAAGGAAGCCCGACCTGGCGGGGAGGATGGTAGGATGGGTCGTTGAACTATCTGAGTTCGGATTGCGATATGAGCCAAGAGGCTCCATAAAAGGACAACACCTTTCTGATTTCGCTGCTGAGATGCCGCCATTAGAAGACGACTACTGGAATTTGTACGTAGACGGGGCATCCAGGAGAGATGCATGTGGGGCAGGGATAGTTCTAGAGGGACCGAACGGTTTTCTGCTAGAGCATTCCTTGCTATTTAAATTTAAAACCTCCAACAACCAGGCGGAATATGAAGCCTTGGTGGTAGGGCTGGAGCTTGCTAAAGACATGGGGGCTAGGAAAGTGATTTACCGGACCAATTCGCAGTTAGTAGTGGGACAGATGAACGGAGAATTCTAAGTAAAAGAAGATCACCTCCTCCGATATTTCCACAGAGCCTCCGCCCTAGTGGCGGAATTTGAAAAAGTCGATATTCAACATATCCCCCGGGAACAAAATTCCCGGGCGGACCTGTTATCCAAGCTCAGCTCGGGTAAAGAAAAGAGGCAGTTGACAACGGTCATCCGTCAGGTCCTTCTTCAACCATCAGTGGAATGCCACGCCAAAACTACAGACTCAACCGACTGGCGCGGAGAGATAAGGGAACTGTTGAAAAAGCAAGACAGCGGCTTACCTCTATGACCGGCAGAGACCAAAAGGATAGCTCATTTCTTGCTCATTGGGGATGATATGTACCGAAGAGGATTTTCCACCCCATTACTTAAATGCCTATCAAAAGAAGAAGCACATTACGTAATGGACGAACTACACAACGATGTTTGCGGTTTTCATTCCGGACAAAGAACGTTAAAAGCCCGGATACTCCGGGCGGGATATTATTGGCCCACTATGGAGGAGGACTCCCATATTTTTACCTAACGATGCCTCAAGTGTCAGGTGCACGCCAACGACACACGAATGTCGTCCCATACCCTACACTCTATCACATCGCCTTGGTCGTTCGCCCAATGGGGAATGGATATCGTTGGCCTTTCCCTCAAGGCCGGGCTCAGAAAAAATTCCTTTTAGTTGCAGTTGATTACTTTACCAAGTGGGTAGAGGCCGAACTGCTGGCATCCATCACCGCTGCCCAAGTCCAGAAGTTTTGTTGGAAACTAATCTGCAGGTTCAACCTCCCGAGGACAATAATAACAGATAAAGGAAGGTGATTCATAGATAAAAAGCTAAGAGAATTCTATGCAAACTTGGGAATCAAGCACGTTACCAATTCCGTAGAACAACCCCAAACGAACGGATAGGTAGAAGTTGTAAACAAAACTATAGTGGCAAAACTGAAGAAAAGGTTGGGCGAGAAAAAATCAGCATGGGTAGAAGAATTGCCCGAAATCCTATGGGGATACAGATGCACGCCGCACGGAACTACCGGAGAAACCCCATTCCACCTCACCTATGGTATCGATGCCATGCTCCCAGTCGAACTGGGAGAACCCTCACTACTTAGAAGAATGGATGACATAACGTTGAACGACCAAGAGCTCCGGGTTGAGTTAGATACATTGGACGAATGCTGGGATCGGGCGGTTCTTAGAGCTGAGGCGTGCAGAAGAATGGTCGAAAGAAGGTACAACACCAAGGTCCGTCCGCGGCCATGGAAAACTGGCTGCTAAATGGGAAGGCCCTTTCAAGATAATAGCAACATTAAAACACGGAGCATACCGTCTCGCACAACCGGACGGGCGTATACTCCCCAACACATGGAACACGACTCACTTAAAATTTTATTTCAGTTGAAAGCAGTTGCAGTTATGATGAATTGATGTACTTTCATGATAACTTGTTAATGATGACAGGGTCGTTTCATTCAATTAAGCGAAACCGACGAACGGTCAAACAAGGGGATCCGTCCCACTAACTTAGGGGGAGGAGGTGAATGGAAACGACCTACCACTCGCCTAAGAAACTAACGCGTTGGGATCCGTCCCAAAAACTCGAGGAGGGATGGTGAACGGCAATGACCTGCCACCCCCCCGACACTAACACGTTGGGATCCGTCCCGCTAAGTCAAGGAGGAATGGTGAACGGCGATGATTTACCACTCCCCCCTGCATCGCAAACACACCGGGACCCGTCCCACCAACTCACACAAACAACGAGCGGGTTTGGGTTCGTCCTCACAAAAAAAAAAATATAATAATACATAATAAGGGAGAAAAGGGAGGGCGAGATAAAAACCAAGAGCTAAAAACCATATCCATTTAACTTGTCCAAAACAATCACGGCTAACACAAAAGATCGATATAACGGGTGGGTCGATCCCTGAAACACTAACTATTCCTAAGTGTTTTGAGATCGACCCCGCCTCTCAAAAAGCAATTACAACCCCAAACAACTAAATGATCAAAAGAAAAACTTAAAAGTTCACTAAGCTGAGTGCGACTTCATGGCCCGTCCGTAGCATCCGGACGACCCACACCCACCCCATCGTTCCCGCCATCGGTAGTGCCTTCCACATCAGCTGTTAAGTTAGCCTCCACCGGCCACATCTCTCCGCAGTACACGTCTTGATGAATATTGAAACCAGTGGCAATAGGATCTACCTTTAGCAAAAAGGCCGCTTGCCGCATGGTCTTATTGAAACCTTCTTCATGCTCAAGTATCACCGTCGCATCCAGGTTGGCAAAATCCTCCTTGGCTTGGGCCAATTCGGTGCTAAGACGTTTCTTTTCGGTGTTAGCAGTGAGTAAATCCTGCGACAAACGCTCACTCTGTTCGGCTAACTCCTCTCCCCTCTTACCCAGACGATGAACCTCAAGCTTCAGCTTCTTGATCTCCTCGCCTAAGTCTGCCTCACACGATTGGGCGACCGAAAGTAACTTCTTCGAATCCGTCAACTGAAGTCTGGACTCATCCAAGTCGGCCTGCAACTTTGCATACTTGTCACTGCACCCCTCATGATCTTTCGCAAGTGTTTCCACACGGCGACGAAGCACAGCCGAAGCATCTTTCTCCTCGGCCAGTTCGCGCAGCAAATCCCGTCCTTCACGATCCTTACCCTTCTCGCGGGCATTCCGCACCGGAATGACGCCCCGAGTCATCAACTCCATGGCAGCATCAAGAAGCTCCCCCTCGGATAAAGGATCAATGACCGCCCGTTGGGTAGAGCCGACGTGAAAGTCCACTCGCGAAGCTGCGTCAAAAGCCGGATCAAAGACTTCGGCTGGAAGTTGATCATAATCCAACTATCAACATACCAAACGCTATCTGATCATAATCCTCATATTTTAAACAATCAACGAAGCCTCGGGCGCTGAGATGGCGGGGCAGATTATTTATTATCTAAACGGCTTCCCGTTCCATGGAGTTTAGCAGACCGATGCCATATGCCTTTATTTTTGGGGGATCCTCTGTCCAATAAAAGGGGAACCGAGGACCGCCGTTGGCGTCAAAAAATTCCGAATTACAGGATTCCCTAATAATTATCTTAAAGTACCGTGTCTTGAAATTCTTGAATGAATCTGAGAAGGGCTTATACAGAGTTCGGTTGTGAACGGACGACAACGATACCCATCCTCGGCGCGGTACCGGGCAAACATTAAAATAATGGAGAAACACCCATACCATAGGCATTATTCCCACCGCGGCACATAAGGAAGTAAAAGCTTGAACAGCTGCCCATCCGTTCGGGTGAAGTTGGCTCGTTGCGATGTTCAGCTCCTTCAAAACCGACGACTGAAATTCCGTAAACGACACCCTTATGTACATTTGATCAAACATATAAGTATAGACAAAGAAGAAGTCCTCAGAGCTGGACTCTTTCCCATGAAAAACGCGTTCGTTCGGATGACTTACACCAAGTCCAAACAACCGGGCGTCTTCTACGTCACGGGCGATATATGATCGGTTGGACCACCAGGACAAATCTGCGCTAGTCCCAAAATCAGAGGTATATTCGTTTACTTCCAGCGAGGCCTAGCGATAACCCCGAATACGCGGCCAACCACCGGCTGGCTCCGCCGTCTCTGGGTCAACCCGCAGCCCACCCTTCAACAAAAAGATGGCATATCCATTTACCAACCTATCGTCGTTCGGAGAAGGCGGCAATGAATCGTCTTCACTGGGATTAGCCTCCAGGAAGGACGATGAGACCGAGCTAGGAGATGCGCGCCCTTATCTGCCAAACCGGCCCCCGAAGGGCCTCCCGTTGCTAAAACACCAATGCCGCTGGTCGCCTCCGCCCCGCCACCACCGCCGCGACCCGACGACTCCTCTGACGAGTAAACACTAACCACTGTCATTTATTACCTGAGAATAATCTTGGGATGACTGAGGAAGAAAGAAGATATAAGAGTGATTTTACACACATAATGACCCCCTATTTATAGAAAATTTTCGAAAACGGTCAGGAAGTCTCCACCGTCAGATCTATTCACGTTCAAAGGCTCATATTTGAGACGGTTGAGCTTCCAGAGAAAGGGAAACCAATGACCGCATAACACATGTCTTTTTCCACCCAAAGCGCCTCAGGGGATTGAAACCGACACCTCTAAATTCAAATCCTGTCAGGCACTTCGTCGCTTCAGGCTTGGGGGGCTTGTGTACAGTAAGGGGTCGGACGACTCAAGTAGATACCAGGGACGGGCGGACCAAAGAAATACAACTGAAATGAAAAAGCACCACCATGGACGCCCGGTCACTCGAGACCGTGCGAAGCATCCGGACGGTCCCAAAATTAAACCTTGTTCGGACAAAACGATGAAAGCGTTACGATCTGAGTAGGTAATCGGTGGGTACCCGTCCGGTCAAGATAATGTCAGTAACTATACAAAAATTAAGAGAATAAACAGGATTAGGGACACTTGGGCCAAGGTTGGGCCGTAATTAAGAAAATGCTAATTACAGGCCCACTAGGAAAACTATAAATAGAGGTCAAAGGTAAGAGTATGTAAGTAACAGTGAATGCACATTTATTCCAGACTATTGTTTTCTCTCTCTATCTCTACAGTGGATTTGAGACCTGACTTGAGCGTCAGAGCCGTTTTGATAGGTACCCAGCCGGCTTTGGATTTCAGTATTGGAGGACGCTTGTTGGAACTGGACGACAGGAAGAAATTGTGAAGGGTTAACTACTATATCTACACACCCGAAACAATAATATTAAGCAAGTATTGTCATTTTTAATATGTATTATATTTTTCATATGTTATATACAAAGACCATCATGTAACTATTCAAAAAATATTAGTGTAAAATACACTATTTATGGTGATTATTTATGTATATTGTAATTCATCAAGTATAAAAAGTGATTTCATGACATAATTGTAAATAAGATAAAAGTTTTTGTACAAATTGTAGTTATAACATCTATAAAAAGTGGATATGATTGGCTTTTTGTAATAAAGATGAAAACTTTCTATATTGATTTTAGTTATAACTAATATAGAAAAGCCGTACAAAAAGTTGTCACAATGACAGTTTTATAATAAATAAGAAAACTTTTATACCAATTCTAATTATAATTGATATAGAAAGTGCTTGGGGTGACATTTGTATAATAAATAAGAAAATCTTTTATATTGATTCTAATTATAACTTTCATAGAAAGTAATTTCTTATTTTTTTTGAAAATTAGGATACGCTAAAACCCTAAACTTTCCAATCTTAGCAATAGCACTCGTGCGAGCACCTTTCTCCTCCATTTACACTTCTAACATGTGTGAGAACCTTCTTACTCCATTCACACTCCACCATGGATCTACACATCCACATACCTCTAAGCACCATCAGCGAGCTTGCAATCATGGATTTGCACCATCAGCGAGCTTACAATCATGGATTTGCACCATCAACAAGTCTTTCCCTCTTGCGAGAGGCTTGCTCCTTTCCGTTCTCTGATCTACAATGTCATTCATCATTGGTCATCAGTGGAGGCTAGAGACTAGAGGCGTCATGCTCTCTCAACTCTCTCATCTCTTGAAAATCACAATCTTCAATGGTTTCATTCCATAATGTTATAGAAGTATTTTGAACAACGTTTTCAGCACTGATGGAAAGCTGCTTACCAAATACCCTTACCCAAGGCTACCCCTCCCTCTGCCACCATTGTATCAAACAAAATTTGAAGAAAATTTTTTATATATCAATTATACTTTTAATCGGTGTAAAAAATGACATTTTTTATATCATTTTGAAATTGATATAAAAAGTTAATATTTTCTATACTCATCCTTCTGGATCAATTCTAATATAAACAGTTCTTTTTTACCTATATAAAAAGATTTTTCTACATGTGCCACAAAATATATGGATTATATTAAAGCTCTCATGTTATTTGATAATACATTTAATTATTAATTATAACCACATATTCTTTACTTATCTAAACATTTTTTGGTGCTTAAATGTTAGGGTCTTACTCTTTATCTCTGCTATTTTCTTAAAGGTGGTTCTATCTTTTTTGTAGTTTGTGATACTTTTTTTTTCTATCGAATAAAATAACTATTAATGTTCATCTTCCTTTACAACTATTTTATTAACTTTAGAGCGAGAGACCAAGTTTATAAAAAATTTATTCATAGAATGTAATTTATTATTTGAAATATTTTTTTTTATGGAATCTTATGCATTTTTATATCATCGAATGTATAATCAAATAGAATTATTGTTCAGGATAAAAAGCTCTTTTTGTAATTATTTAAGAGAGTTATACATCCTTTAAATAAACAGCTACATATTTAATAATCTTTCCATCAAGTATGAGTTTATACACATTACTACATTGTCTTGAACAAAAGTATTTTTAACTATAAATACCTTATTAACGACTCTTACTTATACCATTGTTCATTATAATATAACACACTTGATTGAACTTTTTATTTATTGGTCTTCTTTCTTATACGTTGTTTATTTTTCTCTTGTTATAATAAAGATGACAATGCACCTAACAACAATAGTATCAACAATAATGATGGTGAAAGTGAAAACAATTATGAGGTGATGATCATGACTATATATGAGGACAATGCTTATTGTCATAATTAGGCTTAGTTAGTAATTTGATTAATATATTTATATCTATAATTAATTTTTTGCCTACACTTTCTTTACTTAATAGAATACTTAATATATTTTAAACAGAGTTAATGTGATCCTTTCCTAAGAATGTGGGTGATAGGGTTGTATCATCAAACAACAGAAGATTTGAGAGGAAGGAGAAATTTAAACTGACACATGATCACTTTCCAAACAATGTTAACATCAATTTAATAGAAAAAAAAACTATATCAGTTCAATTTAAACAAAATATAAAAACTCAATTAAATAAAAATTATAAAAAAAAATTATCATAAATCTAAATATAAAAATCAAAATACTAATTAAACCTAATAACTAATAAATAATAGGAAAGAATAAGATAATAATTTATTATCCTTTCATATAACTAATAATAAGAAAAGAGAAATAGAATGATTGATTATCCTTTCATTCTCTTTTCTTCCCATATCTCGTTAAGGTTAAAATTTTAGAATATGAAATTTAAATATCAACATATTATTCAATACAAATTAATTTTTATTCTAGTAAAATATTTGCTTTATGTTTTTCAAAACTTGAAATCTTAAATTTAATTTAAGATAAATAAAAGGTAATTATTCTAATCAAATTGGATTCGGTTTTTTTAAGGACCATGATACACATACACATTAACTTTGTTTACGCCTATTACACACTTTGTTTTCTTTTTCTTATCAGATCTTATATCTCATAAACCTATCGTTATTCTTCTCTTTCTAGGTGTATATTAAATATCGATGCACCTTTTCAGTGTCCAATAATATTTTGCTTTTAATAATTGGATTCCTTGAACACAATAATAATGAAAACAAGAAAAAATTGAGTAGTGGTTATGGCAAAGGGAACAAAAGACCATGGATAAAAAAGGATGAAGATTATCAACTTTCCTTTGAAGAGAACGATTCTTCTGATTAAAGAAGACTATTTGCACCACTCCTTGGTGTTATAATACCAAAACCTTAAGTTACTAACCAACATTTGTTATATAAATTTTAAGTAATTTTAAACCTGGATTATTCCATGAATATCTTCTAAATCTTGTTTTTCAAAAGAGTCTCTTGCGAGAAAAAAGTAGAAAGGAAACAAAAGACAAAAAATATTGTTGAATGTTGTGCCTATAGGGTGAGACAGCTCAATTACTTGACAAAGAAGAAGCTTAAGCAAATTTGGCTTTTTTTCCCCCCAAAACAATTAAGAGTTCGCTAGAATACAAATGGTTAGCAGATACATTCACCTATCTCATTCAATCATAAAAATGAAGGGCTCCACCCTGTACATGATTAGACAGAGGTCCACTTTACAGATGCAATATTCATTAAATAACCCTGCTAAAAAATAGAACCAGACAGAAAATTCAGCAAGACAAAATAAGTATTAGGACATCAAAGATGGCATTCGTAGGCAAGTTAAACATTGTAAGACATGAGGGATACAAGGTATAACTATGAGTGTAGCAGCAAGCAATACAAGGGTGAAAATCAAATGGTAATAGGTAGCACCTCAATTTCCTTTATTATGTCTATCTAGTATGGACATAGGGTAAACAAAAACAAAAATATAGAACAGGACACATCATATGTATATACAGGCATCACATGATTACTGTGGCAGTGCTGCTCATACCAGGAGAAAAGGATACTAGTACAGATAAAGAATGCTCATCAAGCTAAAAAGTTAATCATCCTTGTAATCTTTGCAAGGTTTAGTTTCAAAACCACCACCTTCCCTCTCCTCCAATGTGTATGGCATGTAGGTACCCAAGATTCTGTCCCACATGATGAAGAATGGCTGTGAGAAGTTGTACTTGTTGCCATAAAGTTGATGGTGTACATCATGGTAGGCCGAGTTGTTTTTGAAAAATATATGGAAAAGGTTTCCGGGGAGCAATAACCCACAGTGATCATCAACAGTTTTAATGGTGGCAAACGAGAAGAAGAAGATGGAGGCTCGAGGACTCATCCCGGAGACTAAGAACGATAAAGCACCACCAACAGTGTCATTCAGAAGCCCCTCCACAGGGTGATTGTATAGAGCTCCATATGAATAGGGTACAATGAGTCTGTGATGCAGAGAGTGGATATGTTTGTATAGGAACTTGTTGTGATGCATGTATCTGTGCATGAAGTATTGCCATGCGTCCATTACAAGCATAGCAGTAACAAATTGTCTTGCTAAAACAAGTAGAGAAGTATTCTGGCTGGTCGTATTTTGGTTATCACTTCCTGTCAGCTACACAATTAACAAAAATCAATTACAATTTTGTTATCCAGAACCAATCACATGTCCTGTATTATCCACAAAAGCTACAATTGGATCAATGAATTACATGATAAAATTCCACAGAACAAAACACTCCATAAACATGTAATTTTTCTGTCTTAGAGAATTTCTTATAGTATCACAGAATAGTTTAGGGATGAGACCACAAGAAGCAATACTACTAAAGATAATACTATGAACAACAAAGTTTCTCCTCAAAGTGTCTAATGCATACATGCCCCAGAGCTCAGATAACCATGCAATAAGCAAACAGTTTCATTAAAGCTGGATTATTTTATTTAATGTGTTTCTTTACTCAAGAAAGATTAAGGTTAGCAGGGGCAGAGGGAGTAGGGAATACTTTAACATTCTTTCATAATACTTAATACAATTATATATCTCTACTGCTTATAAGAAAATATGTTACATTTCTTACAAATGTCATGCATGTGAAATTTTTTTTTTTTCTTAGTCATAAAGTTCTTAAAAAATCCGCTTGACATACTTCAGTCAAACAGCAAATAAGTGAAAAATCCATTAGGAAATCATTTTTATATAAGGGGAACAGAATCCTACTATTAGGATATATATTCCTAATACTTTTTAACGTCCCCAAGCAACCAAAAAAATTATAAAAGATAAAATCAGGTGTAGCAAATGAGGAGCACTTCAAGAATTATAAAGATATAATCAAGAGCATATGTCCTCTTTAGTCAGGGGAAGCTGAAGAGGACACTAAGGAGACATTTGGTACAAGGACAATATTTAGTTTCCCAGGAATCAGAGGTTGAAAGTAATTCTAATGTAATAAGTGGGAATCATTGTTTACCAACAATTTTTTTAAATGTTTCTAACAAAGTATTTCTAATGTGATAAGTGGGAATCTAACTTTCCCAAGCTGAGAGAAAAGTTAAATTATCGGTTGTGATTGGACAACTGTGAAAATTATATAATTTCAATAGTCAATTATAATAAAAAAATCAGTTTCTGTAGGGTAAGTTTGCTAAAAGGGTAGTTCTAAAATAATTAATTTTGTTTAGATGTAAAGAAAAAAATTCAGTTTTACATAAGAGTGTGTTTCAAGCTAAAAGAGGGAAAAGGCTGTTATAAAATAATCATAAGTTACATATTTTCAGATCATGAAAATAATTTATTTTTCAGAGAAAAAAAAATTATCAAATGTCAACCAATGGTCCAAATATTACGATTTTTAAAAATTTATTTTATATTTTTATAAAGAACTTATTATGCTATCATAAGCTTTTCCAAACATGTTATTAATGCTGTAAAAATACCACACTATTATATTCCCTTATTTCCTCATTTAATACAACTATAAATGATTTCATTCTAAACTTAACAAATGATAAATATTTATTTTATAATTTATGACCAATCAAATAGATTCTAATCATTCATCGAATAATGACTCTAAGTATTCATGATTAAATGAAATGAATTTTCTTTTCCTTCCACCAATCAACTATTAGGCCTTAACCCTGTTTAAGTCCTCTTCTCCTTTTCACTGGACTAAAAACAATGCAATGTGATTCGATCTATATTAACCGATTTTCTATAACTTTTGCTCAATCGGGGCAAAACCAACACCATCCACCCCTCAAAGAAACTTTATTCTCTGGAGCTCAGCACACGTCATCTTTTTTTAAGGTAAGAAACTCGTTTTGGGCTAATAGCATATTTACTACCATCAAGAAAAGGCTACAAGAATAACCCATTAAAGTATCTATACCCCCAAACTATCCCTTACGAAGTAGCCTATGGTAAACATATAGGTCAAACAACAATTCAACCACACACGCAATAAATGTTCAACCTCTAAGGGAGAATAGAGTACTAAACTCACATATGCCAAATAGCAATCAAACCTTATCATAATCAATAATAGAAAAAAAATAATATCATTATTGTACACCATACTAGATCAAGCACACAAAATCTTTGTAAAGAAGTGTTACTTGTGAAGTAATAAACACAACCAACCAAAACGTAACGAAAACAGTTTGTCTGGTGCATAGCGTCTAGCATTACCCAAAAGACATAAAGGAGCCAAATCATAAACGTGTTGAGCAATTAAACGTCTTAAAAGCCGTTTCGGCAATGCAAGATTGACTTCATTAATGCATCTTGTCGTAGAAAAAATCATTTACAAAAAGAAAAGAAACTCCAAACTAATCACACCTCGAAAAACTTACCGCAAACAAGAGGGTTGCAACCACGGCCTGAACTAGTTGTTGAAGGAGAACACCTTTAACCACAGCACCCTTTGACACCAAATTTTTTTCGTCCTCTTCCTGCTTCGAATGTAACCGATAACTTTCGGCAAACGACCCCAAAACAACGTAAATCCCAGAATAAATCCAGTAAACTACTATAGGCACAAAAGTGCCTAACATCTCATCAGAAACCCCCAAATCCATTCCACGACCCCAGAGGAAGGAAGAAAACAATACTTTCCGCGGATTTGATTTAACAATCACCCACCAGACGCAAAATTTGCATCAATATCAGAGAATCAAGAAATGACAAGATCGGCACAAGACAAAGAACCCTAATTAAAAACCGTAAAAGTGAACCCCTCACTCCTCTTGTTCCTCCACAACCCCAAATGATTGATTGGTTAAGCCGGCAACCCCAATTATAAAAACGACCCAATTAAATAATGGGTAGGTACATAACAGAGTTAGGGTTCCGCGCAGAAGGAAGATTCCAAAGAGAGAGAGAAGAGAAAGAAATGTCGAAATGCTTGCAGGGTGGTGACTCTTCACGCTTTGGGAAAGGAAATATCGTGCGATCTTGTGCGTGGGGGCATAAGAAGTTACGGTAGTTACCTCCACGTGTAGAAAAGGCAGTGGAGTTTGTTAGTGGAAACTGTTTTTTAATTGGTTTCGATTAGGGAATTTGTGTGGGTGCGTATGCAGATGATTAGAGACGTGGGCTTTATGGGATTATTGAAACGACGCCGAGTTTGACCGGTTAAGGTGGAGAACTTGTTTTGAATGTGTGGCCGTTTGAGTTGACAGAGAGTCAGTCAGTTATGCGCGACAAATAGACTAAGGACAATCAGAATTCGGAACGGACGCTGTTCCGTTTTTAATTTTCAGTATAAAATTTCTTAAGTAAAACATTCTACTTCCAAATTAAGAAAATAATTTAATTTTTAGACGTAGAAATAATAATTTCTATATATACTATAATTATACAGTTTCTATAAATACACCTTCGACTGTGAATCTGTAAATATATGATTTCGATAAATATATATATATATATATATATATATATATATATATATATATATAATTTATTGGAATAAAAAAAAACTATTAGTAATTTTATTTAGTCTTATTTTATTATATTGGGTTTATAGATATTTATTTTGATTTTGATAAAAATAAAATAGATAAGTACTTTTGATTTTTCATACAATATATTTTACTTTGTTAATATATAATGAAAATAAATTAAATAATTATTTTTATTTTGAATCGATTAATATTTTATTTTTAATTTTTATTATTTGTACTTTTTTAAATTTAATAAAAAATTACAACAATAGATTGAAGACTACGATAACAGTACGTGTCACGTGTATTTTCTTTATTGTGTATGCTTAAATCATTACACCTTATATTTTAATCTGCATATTTAATATGTGGTCTAATATCCTTGTTTAGTGTACACGTTATATTTCTCAAGGGTCAACGTAGTTTTTTTTGAAATCTAATAAATATAAATACAAAAATTTGAAACATAATATTCAGCAGTAATAAGTATTTATAAAAATGTATTCTTCAATTGAATAAAAAATGAAATACTATATCTCTAAATTTTTCCGGTAATAATTGAGAATTTATCTTCCTCAACTAATTATTTTTTATCTTCATTTGGATTTGGTTTTGAAGGATGGAATTCCGAAAATATGTTTTGTTTTTTTATTTAAAAAAGGAGAGAAAAATTAAAAAAATTAAAAATTAGAATTAAAATTATAGGAAAGAAATTTAAACTTAATATTTTTTCATTAATAAACATTTTTGCACCACCCAAAATAATATTTATTTTATTTAAACTATTGTGTTTATTTTTTTAATTTAAAAGTCTAAAATTAAACTTATAGTTTTTATTATAATTTTTTTATTTAAAAAAATCGATAATTCTAAATTATATTACAAAACTAAAATTTATTCACTTTAAAGTTATTTTTTATTTTTGTTTATTCTCTTAAAATAATTAAAATTTAAACTATGATGATGGTTACCATTAATTACTTGGCCACTTGGGTGGGTGTTAGTTGTAATTACCAACTATATATAGAATATAGATTAAGGTTAAGAAATTAAGATACATGCTTAATTAGCCCACTGTTATGATAATGGTTACAATTAATTACTTTCCCACTGTAATTAGCAACAAGTGGAAGCATTTTGAGGAGTAATTGACCTTATTAATGCATTTATTTGTAAAAACAAATGGCCGGTTGTTGAATCATTCCATAAATAGTTCTCATAATTTATTTTAAAATAGTAACAAAATAAATATATACACTTTTAGTTTAGTGATTTAGCATGCAGATTTTACAGATTTCATTCTTGAGCTCAGTTTTTTTTATTGAATTTTTTTTTTTATTTTTACTGAATTTTTAAAATATTAGTATATTAAAAAATTAGTATATTTTTAAAATATAAAAGTTAGTGTATCTATATATATTTCGAAGGTTTAGAACATAAACTCAATAAAGAATTTTATTCTAAAACCTATTACATCACACTTTGAATAGGACTCAATAATTAATAAAAAATAAATAACTCAAAAATAGAAAATTCAAATATTATGACCTCGAATGTTTTAGCTACAAAGAAAAACAAAACAGACTAAATAAAATAATATATTATTAACTTATTTTATCTAAGAAACTGATTAAATAAATATGAAAAATTAATTTTAAAAATTACTTTAATTGTCTCGAATCTTTAAACAACAAACGAATGGTCAAGAAGAACTTTTATACAAAATTCTAAAACCAAATTTTTTAAAAAAAAAATTATATAATTTAGAATAATCAAAATTAGTCTATAAAAATTCCATTTCCATTTGAAATTTTTAACATTAAAATAAATATGTCTTATTATTTAAACCACGTTACGAATTCTAAAACAATTTTTTATATTCTTACAACTAACATACTAATCGTTTGAGAGTATTTATTTTAGTTTCTATATTTAATACTAAAATAAAGGTATAAACTATATCTAACAAGGGTTCAAATATTATGGGATGCCTAAAAGAGATTTAAAACAATACAGAGATCATTCGAAATATAAACACTAAAAATAAAAATTTATCGTGAACTAATTTAACTTATTTTAATATAGAACATGACAACGTAGAATTTTATCAAGAAACATAATTATGCATGAAGAATGAAAAAGTCTTCTCAACATTATTTGTTTCAGGGATTAAAGTTTTTTGAAAAGAGGTTCAATTTCAACCCACTTAGTAAAATAATTAATTGTCACCAGTAGAAATTTGATCTGAGCTCAGCCGGTCAGGAATGGACCTACAATATTCATTTCCTACTGTGCGAACGGCCAAGAAGACATAATAACATATAATTTGGTCGCTGGCGCATTGAAAAAATTCTTGTGTTTTTGGCAACTCAAACACTTTTGCACAAAAGTCAAGCAGTCTTTTTCCATCGTCATCCAAAAAAACCCCGCTCGCAACATCCGGGCCCTTAATGCCCGACCACCTGTGTGTCACCCACATATCCCCTCGTGCAATTCTCTCATGACATACTCCGCCTCCTCGGTTGCCAAACATTTCATATTGGAGTCACATACCCTCTCCTATATAACTCCTCGCCCACAATGGCATATCTGGCAATCTGCTTAGCTTCGTCTGGTCGGAGTATCCTCCCTTCTTCCTGTTTTTTAATCAAGAAGATGATCTCCCTCCTCCAATCTTATCGATCGGTTACACCACTCACCTCTGAACACTCTATGATCGGTTTTGTCAGGATCTGCTTAACCATCGAAGATAAGTGCACCTTCTCTTTACCACTGGTTAGCTTGGACAACCTATCAGCTCTAGTGCTCTCCTTCCTCAGGATATGCTTCAGCTCTAAAGATTTAAATTGAGATGCTAGTTGCTTGGCCTTGTGAACGTACTGCAACAATTGGTCATCCTTGACTTGAAAATTTCCATTCATATGTCCCTCGACTAACTGAGAATCCGTTCTGCACTCGAGGAATTCAACTCCTAGGTCTCGAGCCAACTCCATCCCGACCAGCAGGGCCTCGTACTCAGCTTGATTATTACTGATTTTGAAGCGGAAGATCAAAGAATGCTCCACTAATATGTTGTTCGGGCCCTCCAAAACAATCTCTGCTCCCACTCCTTGTCTACCGGACGATCCATCCACAAAGAGCCTCCAAGGGCTATCAATCTTCTCCTCCATAGGCAACTCAACTGCAAAATCGGCCAAGTGTTGCCCTCGAACAGACCCTCGTGGTTCGTGACGCAGACCAAATTATGAAAGCTCTACCGACCATCCTATCATTCTCCCCGCCAGATCAGGCTTCCTCAAGATATTTGCAATAGGGTAGTATGTCTGAATTACTACCTAGTTCCCCTGGAAGTATGGTCGCAGCTTTCGCGCAACATTTACCAACGATAAAACCACCTTTTCCAACCATTGATATCGCATCTTAGCGTCCTTTAGAATTCTACTTACAAAATAGATCGGCTTGAACTCCGGAGCTTCTTGTACTAATGCAGCGCTGATTGTTTCCTCATTGACCGCTAAGAAGAGCTACAATTTGTGGCCTTGATCCAGTCGCCTCATGACGGGAGGCTCGGTAAGAATTTGCTTAACCTCCCCAAAAGCCTCCTCACAACGTTCGTCCCAACCTCCTTTCGTATCCTTCTTCATTACTTTTAAGATGGGCTTTATGCATTCGGCCAACCTTGGAATAAATCGGGACAATGATGTCAAACGCCCCACCAACCTCTGTACCTCCTTTAGATTTTTCGGACTCCTCATCTCTAACACCGCTCTGCACTTGTCGGGGTTGAGGCCTCAATTCCTCGGGAAGTTAACATAAAACCCAGAAACTTTCCGACCGAGACAGCGAACGCACATTTTGAGGGATTTAAGCACATTCCAAATTTACGCACCTGCACGAGTACTTCCTCCAAATCCCAAACGTGTTCTTCCATCGATCTACTCCTGACCACCATGTCGTCAACATAGACCTCCATACATTTTCCTATCTGATTTTGGAAAACTTTATCCATCAAACGTTGATAGGTAGCCCCCGCATTCTTCAAACCGAAAGGCATAACATGATAACAATAGTTAGAACGCTCTATTATAAATGTTGTCTTTTCTCTGCCTGACCGGTATATTGGAATCTGGTCATAACCTGAGTAGGCGTCCAAAAAAATTAGGACTTCATACCTAGAGACTCCATCTACCAACCCATCGATACTAGGAAGAGGATAAGTATCCTTCGGGCACGCCTTGTTTAAATATGTAAAGTCTGTGCACATTCTCCATTTCCCATTGGATTTCTTCACCATCACGACATTAGCCAGCCATGTGGTGTACTTTACCTCTTGAATGAACCCAACCTCTAACAATTTATGTACCTCCTCATCTATCGCCTTTCTCTTCTCTTCCCCTAACCTCCTTTTCTTCTACGCTACTAGTCGGGCATCCTTAAAAAAGGATAACTTATGAGAGATCACGTTAGGATGGATTCCTAGCATGTCTGTAGCGGTCCATGCGGACAAATCCTTATTCTTAAGCAAGAGATCCCCGATCGCTCGGGCATGATTGTTAGTGAGGCCACGTCCCATGGTAGTAATCTGCTATTCACTCTCTCCTAAGACGAACGATCGTACCTACCCTAATGTCTCCATCCGGTCCGCCATATGTGTTCTGGGATCTAATTCTACCATTGCCACCTCCGATCGTTTATCTAAGGGTTCAGAAGCCCTTGGTTTTACCTTTAATCCTGTTGCATAGCATTCACGAGCCATCTTTTGATATGTCCGAACAACATAAACTACCCCATCATCAGAAGGGTACTTCAACGTTAGGTAGAGAGTAGAAACTATAGCCTCAAAAGCATTCAAACATGGTCATCCCAGAAGGATGTTATAGGATATGTATGCGTCTACCAACAAGAACATGACTTTCACCTCCTTAGCATCCTTGTCTACTCCTAGGCTCGTTCTTAGATCAACATAGTCTCTTGTATCCACTCTCTCAAACAAACCCGACGATTTGCTCGTTGAACGACATGATGGCATCCTCCGAGATATCCATCTGTACAAAGGTCTTCCAATATAATATGTTGGTCGAACTTTCCTGATCGACTAAGACTTTTCCCACCTGATATCGAGCGATCATAGCCGTAATCACCATCAGATCATCTTGGTTGGGGTTGGGGGCGTGAAAATCCTCATTCGAAAATATAATTGCAGGCATCGATCTCCTCAACACATCCGTTCGATTAACACTATGCAGGCTCCTCAAATGTCACTTTCGAGCCGCCATAGTTGAACCTCCTCTCGCAAACCCACCAGAAATCGTGTTAATGACCCCCCTGACCGATCACTCCATACTTCTGCTCCGGCTACGATCCTCCTTTCTTCGTTCGTCCCTCTTAAGAGGGTCATTCCTTCTGAACGATCATCCAACTCCCCTTGAGGGCACCTCCTTACTTTGCTGAACAAATCTCTACAGGTGCTCTGTCTCCACCAAGCTCTCCAACTTGTCTTTCAAAGTCACACAATCCTCCGTAGTATGTCCCATGTTCTGATGGAATCGACAATATTTACTCTTGTCAGCACCTCGGGGTGTTGGTGACTTGACCATCGTTAGTAGGTTAGCTCTCAAGGCTTCCTCCATCACCCTTGCCCTAGGGGCATTTAACGGTGTATGGTGAACGTACTAGGGACCCTGGGTTGATCTATTCCCCTTTGTCCACTTCCTCCTTCGTTTTTCCCGAGCGGCCTCCTTTCACCCCTTCTTTTTCTTCCCAGCCTAACTGTCTACTCTGTATCTTCTCTCTACTCTCTTTGATACGCGCGACTCTCCTCAACCCGAATGAAACTTGCCAGCCTGTTCTGCAACTCAGCCATCGTTTGAGGTTCCTCCGCATAAAGATAATCCACGAATGGCCTCGGACTCAATGTAGTCGTCAGGGCACTTACTATCAACCTCTGATCGACGTTCCTCACCTGGCGTGTCGTTCAGTTAAACCTGTCCATGAACACCTTGAGGCACTCTTCTTTCCCTTGCCTCATTCTTATCAGCGCCATATACATCAAACCTTGAGATCTATTTGAAGCATACCGTTGACTAAATAGTTGCCTCAACGTAGCGAAACTATCCACCATTCTGGGTGGCAGGGAATGAAACCAATCCAATGTCTCTTTCTTCAATGACAAGGAAAAAATCCTACACCAAACCAACTCATCGGAGGAGTATACCGCCATAGCATCAACAAAAGAGCGAAGATGCTTGACCGGATCTGTTAAACCTCCATATTTCTCCACCGAGGGGAACACCTTATTCTCCGACATAACTACCCTCATAACCTCTACACTGAATGGGTGAAGCCCCTCCGCCTGATTGGGTTGATCGATGAGTGCCAGATTGTCAACCGGAGGTGGATTTTGAGCTACAGACATTTCCCTATATCCCCCATCCTGACCCCCTGGTTGTTCATATTTCTCCCTGCACCTTGCTCGTGTCTTCCTCCAACTTGCTCATTCTCGCCCCCGCCTTGACCGTTTCCACCTCCCCCCTAACCATTTTTGCGTCCCCCCTGACCATTTCCACCTCCTCCTTGACCATTGCGACCAGATGCGTTGGTCACTTCCCGCGTCCCATCCTCATTATGATTGCTTTCCCTCCCATGCTCCTGTTCTGTTGCCCCACCATTTACCGACTGTGCCGATTGTCCCCCCGCTCTGTTCCCCCGTTTAGCCCTCATCGTCGCCATCTTCGCCCTCAACTCCTGCATCTCCTACAACAATTGAAAGTGAAGCTCTCTCGCCATTGTGATCGTTCTTGGGTTGTTCTCACACTCTCGGGCCCCACGGTGGGCACCAAAATGTTTCGGGTATGGGATCCGAGACTGGGCGCTCCAAGCTTTCCTTCAATCTCCCGATCGTCTAACTCCGTCAAGGGTTTCCACTCAAAAGGCCGAACGGTGATGACCTGCAAGGAAACACTCTGACGCTCAAGTCAGCTAGGTCACCAGGAGATCAAAGTGAATATAATAAGACCAAAAGTGAGTTACCTGGTTGTTAAGTTCGTATTTATAAGCATTAAGCCCAGCAATCAGCATTAACTGCTCGTAAATACCATATCTCCCGTTTCCCTTTATGCAATATTTGCCAATTGATGGTATTAATTACTTTTTAACACTGTCTTCCTCGATCCTTTACTGCTGAGTCCTATTCTCCTCTCTTTGTCTCTCAACAGGCTGGTCCTTTCTCACCCTTTGATGAGGACCCAACCGATCGTCCTATTCCTCGTACTACATTATTATATAGTACTCTCTGCCTTTAATATTTTTTAATGCCTAGTCGATACTTTTATACAAAGAAAACAAAAATTAAAAATATGAATGGAGAATTCTTTGTTTTACAAAACCGATGGCCATATATAGTATGATTTTTTGTTTTCCTGGGGGCTAAGAAAGGACAAGAGAATATTTTCAACAATTTTACCAAAATCTGATAAATAATAGTATTTTCTACCAGTAGACCAAGTTTGAGGTTATCAAAGGGTCAATTATTATGAGACTTTGTCCAAACCTTAGACCTTCTTCCAATTTCGGAAGACTATTTCACTTTAACCAACTATTATCATTTTTTATTTTTTTTTAATACTATAAGCTTATGAGAACATTAAGTGAATATTGTCCTCGTTTTATTAAATTTCGTCAACTAGGTCATCCTTTTAAAAGTATGTTAAATTAATTTTCATTTAATAAGTTAATTTGGTCTCTTCTATTAAATCCGTATAAAGGATGTTAACTTCTTTTTTTTGTCTTTTCTATGTGATTAGAGACATTTCTCTTTCTTTTGTCCGTGTTATTTTTTCATACTTTTTTTTTTTTCCATTTTTTTCAAAACTTCTCATGTTTTATCCCTCAATTTTCTTTTTTAATCAGTCTTTATAAATATTTTTGTAATGCATTTTTTCTATTAAAAATAGTAAAAATGGTTGAAAATTTTATATCTATTAAGAATAAAATTATTTGATAATATAAATAATAACAAATTTTATTAAGTCATTTATATAATATTGAGTTAAGTTAAATATCTTTTTAACATATTGTATTACACGAGTATTTCTCATAATGAAATTAATCATATTAAAGTTTACTATAATGAAATTGGTTATTAACTAAATTTATTTTTCCTTCTTATTATATTATTATTCGATCACCCAGTTATGATATTAAACATTTTTTTCATATTAAATATTTGACAATTTTATGTTTACTTTGTAGGATTTTTTTATATAAAAATTGTTTACAAATTCTTACAAATTTTTTATGTTATCAAATTGTTTACAAATTTTTATAATTTTTTTTTATCAATTCTTATATTTTTTTTAGTCAAACACCTTCACTCTCACTTTTCTTTCTCTAATTTTTCTCTCATTTTGAGTCTTCCAAATCAATCTCTATAATTTAAATACAAAGTTAATTTTATAAAATAATATAAAACTTCTCCGTATATCAACAATAATATTTACATATATAAACAAAACAAATGTATAATTAATTTAATTAAAAACGAAACATAATTTTCATAAATAATATAAATATGAAAAATATATTCTTAACTAAAAATGTAATCATACTAAATAATGTATATCAATATTATAATTAATTTGTTATCTTTTTCTACCTTTTAGTTCCTTTGTTATATACTAAAGCTAATTGATAAAAGCTAAAAGATTTTTTTTTAATTATATTATCCTAAATTCATTTTGTTTTTTATTTAGTTATATTATCTCAAATTAAATCCACATACACCGTTGACCAGTATAGTATTATTTCGTTAAGATAAATCGTTTTATTTTTAGCTATACTTTTTCATATTTCTTAAATTTTATAGTAATAATAAATATTGTTATTTTTATTTAATAACTAAGTGGAATAATGAAAGAGCAAACTCGTGTGCAATATTTAAAAGTTTTTAATTTTAGTTGAACAATTTTAATCGTGCAGTTAACGACAAGACGTAGTATTAAGGTAAGTTGAAAAGTGATAAAAATGTGAAGGAATGTTTTTCTACATGATTTAAAATTTTTTTGGTATTGCAAGATGAAAAGATAGCACTGGTAAAAAGAAGAGAAAGGTGCTTTGCAGAAGATCATAGGAGAGAGAAAAAAAAACTAACATCCTTTGTGCGTATAACAAAAGGGACGAGATTGATGTAAAATTTACTAAGTAATAATCAATTTAACACACTTTTAAAAAAGAGAGACATAATTAACAAAATTCAACAAAATTGAGACAAAATAAACTATTAAACCTATATATAACTTAATTGTACATATCTTACTTCTAATTAAATATTATTAAAACATAAAATATTTTCATATGTGTTTTTTGAATTAAATTTGGAAAAAGTATACACATCTCCTTTAAAAATAAGATTAAACTACTATACAATAATGTAACATCCCATTTTTTCACAGTATTTAACTACTATAGGATACATCACAAATATTGATATTACACAACACTTAACTCAAAAGAAACATATAAATTCATATTACAATTATCTATAAATAATTTATAATAGAAAACTTCATATGTACACCTAAACATACTATAAGAGTACATCCTACATTGAAATAAAAAAAAAACTTTTAAAACAAAAAGAAAGGTAGGAACGTCCTACTCTAAGCTTTGGCTCCGCTACCAACTAGCACTTGCTCCCAGAGAGACCACCTAAGCTCACACCATAAGGTAATTATTGCGAAAGAGAAACCACATACCCAAAGACACACAACACAAAAGCAAGGGTAAGCTAAAGTATCAAAATAGTACATACATTTAAAAAGAACAAACATAGTATACATGCAAATTATAGATCAAGCGACATAGAAACAAATTCCTTCCACTTTGAAAACTTTACTATCCAGATAAATGTATTGATGTCGTACTCTTGGGGAACCTGCACCTATGTATGGTAGAGCAACCTTGTTAAAAAATAATAATAATCACATCCTTAACCATCACCAATAATGTCGTACACCAAGGTTAATCTGTCAAACATCTATGGCCCTAACCAGTGACCATAGACCAAGACCTTTTGCTACTCTCCACGACATAATCACTCATCTCTACATGAAATATGGTTATTGAGAGTGTTAAGATCATTCCCTAATCCAGAAGCCCCTACTTCAATACATAACACAACATAACCAACTTAGGATATTCCTCCTTGGAATTCCTTTCTCACATACACTAGTGCAAAAACGATGTTTAACGTCACACGCTAGACGTCAATTAATGATAAGCGCGACGTATATTGATGACTGGTGGCGTTTCCGTAAATAAGTTGGCAATATAGGCATTCGTTAGGTCGATCTCCGACGTCTATAGAATTTTAGACGTCGGCCCTTCCAACCTGACGTCTATATTTCTAACTGTTAGGTGAAAAGTCATTTCCTTCAGTGTTATAGACGTCGGTTCGTTGGGGCCCCGACGTCTATATGGCGGAAATTAATGTTGCTCACTTACCTATCAGACATATAAACGTCGGGCTCCTGCTAACTGACACCTATAAATCTGTCAGACAGGTAAATAGTCACTCTTTTCAGCCTTATAAACGTCGGATCCCGCCACATTGATGGGGGCCCCGACATCTATATGGTGGAAATTAATGCTACTCACCAACCTGTCAGACATATAGACGTCGGGCTCATGGTAACTGACGCCTATATGTCTGCCAAGCAGGTGAATAGTCACTCTTTTCAGCCCTTGATGGGTGTCGCGGCCCATACAAATTTGATTGCATATGAGAAATGCAGTATAGACTAGGCAGTGACTCCAAGGTCGTCTCTCAAGGACCAAATATGGTTTGAGGATTAGGTCAAACACGAAGTGGGGGGGAGGGGGGTTGAAAGTGTTTTTGCGATTAGAAATTCACTAAATTAAAACTGGAAATTAAATACAACCAAACATAATTGAAAACATCGAAATAAATGAACAAAGCATGAAGACCGAACGGTCCTAAAGATGACCGAACGGTTCTACATTGAGACCGAACTATCTCTTAAACAAGATTATTAAACTAATTAAAATGTAATAGATAATAAAGAAACATTTGGCATGTTACCTTAACGCAACACTTAAGCTAAAGAAATAAAATGCTATCCGGAATCAACAGTTGAAAAGAAAATCCTAACAGTAAAACAAGATAAATGAACAAGGTGCATTCATTAATGCATTAAAATTATCAGTGCAAGCTTAAAGTTAAATCAAGTAAAACACCACAAAACAAAAATAAAACAAACAACAAATTAAAAATAACGCATGACATTGAAAATAAAATCTAAGACTAAACTACTTCATTCTAGAAGAAAAAGTAGAAACTTCTCCAAAAAAATTCAGCTGTGTGCTTCCCTAAAATTGAAAAACCCTTTTTTTTATATATACTAAACCTTCACCATTCCAGCAAAACGAATTCAGCATTTCTTTCAAAATAAAAATCAAATACCGTGCTCCTTCCTTTCTCTTGGACAAAACCGTGCAGCTTCCTCCAAAGAAATCAATCACCATGCTCTTAAAAGAATGCTGGACGTGGCAACCATGATCCGTAAGCACCTAATCTAAATCACCTTTTCAATTGAAATCAAGGCATATCATATGAATGAAAGAAAGAAAAAAAAAAAGCAATTCTGAATTGTGGCACCCTTTAATAATGTTAAAGTGTATGGCCTTTTGAAAGCACCGTGCAACACAAAAAAAAAGGCTTAATAACACTAATGGTCCCTATTTCGGTTGGCAAAATTCGAATTGGTCCTCATTTTTTTTTGTTCAATTTAGTCCTAAAGAGTGAATATTGTGTTCAATTTGGTCCTTTTCACAGACGTCGTTTAAATTGTTAACGAAAGACCCTCCAACAGTGTCAAACAGTGTTGATGTGGCATTTAACTGCCCATGTGGAGTCTGCAAAGGCACACTAAGATGGATTTATTGATTTTGAAAGAAATACAAATTATTTATTGTACCCCAATTTATGAGCAGAGGGTGGAGAGTGAAATTAGGTTTAGGGTTCTTCTTCTTTTCGCAACAGCTCCCAATTCCCATCCGAGGTCATGGCAAATTTGCATCTCCAAGCTAATTGAAAATGCTTCTCCTAAGGAAATTGATTGTGCTCTAGAAAATCTCAATCCCAACTAACTTATGCAAGAAAATAAAATAAATCAAAGTCTCCTCCCAAATAAAAATGAAATTGAAAGCTTCTAAAACCAATTCCCAAACGACACATCTCTGCACGCTATTTCTCCAAAGCAAATTAATCTAAAAGAAACACAAGATATGGATGCCAGCTGCACCGTGAGCACACTTCTTCCCGTCTAAACAACAATTAAATTTATGAAATAAAAATTGAACACCGCAACAAAGCCAAAAGGAACCTAAAGCAAAAGGCTGCTGGATGCGACACCGTGACTATGATCAGCTTCCAAGAATTCTACACCGCTTGCTTGGTTTTTAATAGAAACTCAATATATGAGGGATGCGACTGCTGGAGCAAAGTGGAGTCAGCCTTTCCATTTGCTTCACAAAATAAAATGGAATCCGTAACTTTTCCCAACAAAGAAAACAAGGAATGCGCGTGCTGCAACTCCTAAACTTTCATCACCAAATCTTCTCATTCCAAAAATTGCATTAACGTTCAAGGGCTTCCATTAGAAAAAGTTCAAAAGAACCCTTAAATTATTTTTCAAAAATGCAATCCTTAATTATTTTTCAAAATGGAATTTCAAAATCAATAAATCCATCTCAGTGTGCCTTTATAGACTCCACATGGGCAGATAAATGCCACATCAACACTGTTTGGAACTGTTGGAGGGTCTTCCGTTAACAATTTAAACGACGTCTGTGAAAAGGACCAAATTGAACACAATATTCATTCTTTAGGACTAAATTGAATAAAAAAAAATGGGGACCAATTCGAATTTTGCCAACCAAAATAGGGACCATTAGTGCTATTAAGCCAAAAAAATAATAATAAAAGAAAGCATTAAGTTGGATTTCAAAGCAAAAGAACTAGGCTTCATCCCATTCATAGCAAAAGAAAATCTAATCCTAAAAATGGGTGGCGGCCACAGCTCCCCCTTCACCATTTACTTTCTAAATCAATAAAAAGAGATGTGGTACAACCAATTTAAAGTCAACGTCTTTCTCTTCTTCAGCAATGAAAGGCTAAAATTAAATGTTTCCTCCTCTCGCTAGCAAAACTAAAAACTGGAACGCTTCAACACAATGCAACAAGGTAAATTAACTTTCAAAAGCTCAACATCCAAGAACGTTAAAAAAAAAAAAAGCAAAGTCAAATGAGTGGCTTGAATTTCTACAATCAGCATTTTAATGTAGCAAAATAATATGCTTCAGCCGTAGCCCTGGGGAAGCAACGTTCACTCTTTGTAAATAACCTTCAACCATAGCCCTCCATCTTAGTTCATATACGTGCTTTTCTACAAGGAATAATGTGTGGTAGGTGACTCTAGGTGGCGGCTGTTGCTTAGTGTCCTAGGAATATCTCCTAGGTTTACGTGTCAAGGCTCTTCTGTCTGCCAGCTGCTGGACTAACTCCTCTTCAAATTACCATTGGGCTTCGCTGCCCATGTTGGACATGTGCTGCACGAAGTAATTTGAATCAATCTGGGACGTGCTGTTGTTGTGTGGATACTGTTGCCCGGTTGACACAGGCCCAAGTGAATGTCCACGAGGAAATCAGCTGCACCTCCTATAAGCTTTCCAATTTAATTTGCTGCCCGGTGGAGTCCTTTTCTTTTGCTGGATGATGAGTGCATATTTATGCCCACATCTATGCTTTAAAATTCAAATTTTTGATGAGATATTTGTGCTTAAATGGTTGATTTAAAGTGAATTTATGACGATTGAATTTATTGGGTTTGGGAACTAAAGATGCTTAAAATGTGATTCTTAGTTGAATAAATTATTTTGGATGTTCTAATGTTTATTTGTGCAGCTGAAGTTAAAATTTTATTCATTTAAAGCATGAAATTGAATGGTCAAAGATGGTCCAATCTGGTCAACTCAAAGCTCTTATGCAATTTTGAAAAGAAAGAGATGGCTAAAGTGCAATTAGAGGAAAATTTGAACTTATGTGTAA
>NC_028361.1:13329850-13336493 GCF_000741045.1 Vigna radiata var. radiata | reverse complement strand
AACCTTTAAACATCCTCACTTTTGTTCTTAAGCATTGCATTGCATTCATAAGTTTCAGATATGCGAAAGCAATTCCGTGTTCGTTGGGAGACGACTTAGGGTTACTTTAGCCCTATCTACTTTCTTGAATACTACTAGGCAATACTGAAGTTGCCTTGAAAAGTAGTATTAATTTGATAGCTTCAACGACAGCTTATCACTAGACATATTTTTTTAATTCTCATGGCCCCCCTCTACTTTGCTTGCTGCACCGTGATGAAGAAAAATCATACTAATTCCCATGTTGCTCTCGTCAATTGCTGGAAGATTTCAATCCAAAATCGTGAGCAGCATGCTTTTTCTGGATGTCACCCTTCTTTTTACTGAATCAGCACCCCACTTTTCTTTAATCACAATTCTGCCCACATTTAATCTCTAAATGTTCCAATTTATATTTCCAAAATTTTTCCTGAAAATAATAATGCAAATAATTAACTCAGAAAATTCAAATTAATTAAAATTAGACTTTCCGGTCAAATTAAGCACAATTAGCAAAAACGGAAATATACCGGACAATTAAGGACAATTCCCTGATTAATTCTAGCACAATAAACTAAGTGAAATCAATAAAATATCGACTCAGCAGCCCTATAGACGTCGGATCCCACCACATTGACGTCTATATACAATTCTAGATGTCCGTTGCCTCAGGTACTGATGTTTATAATCCTACCAGGTATGTGAAAACACATTCGTTTCCGCCCACAAGACGTCTCATCCCGCCAAGACGACGTCATATACAACAGGAATATTAAACTTTAAATCGAATGGACGTCATATTAGTCAGGCGACCGACATATTTTCTATTTTAGACGTCGGTTCTGTGTACAACAGAGGTGTAATTTCTTGTTAAATAACACTGCGAACCAGCGATTTGCGAACCAAAACTTTGATCGTCTTTGGCTTTTCTCTTCGCTGCTCTGCATTTCCAAGTAAGTTTCCTCTCCTTTTAACTATTTAAAGTTGTTTTTACTCTGATTAAAGTAATCTTTGATGTATTATCTCTCATTTGAACCGATTAAAATGAGTTTTCGTTGTGTTTTGGAGTAGTTTTTGTGTTGTGTCTTTGTGTAGCGTAGTGCACCTTCTCCCTTTGCTAGTTTCCTCATAAGGAAAACTTGCGTTTTTTGGATTTCTCATGGCCTTTCAATCTAAGGATGAATTTAGGTTGTTCAATCTGGTGGTGATGTTAAAAGTCCAAAATAACTGACATGTAAAACCCTTTCTGCACTAGTAATGATACTTGAAATCCACACCTCACACATTATTTGAACATCATTATCACATCTCATACATAATCATATTCATAACTTTATTTCCATTGAACATTATAAATGAATTCATACTTCACAATAAGTAATATAAACCAACTATTCAAACAATGTCATACTATGAACACACTTTAAGAAAATACATAAAAACTTAGTTGAAAATTTGATATTTTCGCTCAACCACCAAGTTTGTTCGCTCAACTAAAGCTCACTCGCTCAACGCACCAAGACTCGTTGTGCAAAGACAAAAATAGTGGGTCCCGCTCACGCACCTATTGCTCAGCGAGACTGCATAATTTTGCAGCATCAAATCTGCAGAATTTGCATCTCTCAACCCCTCATGACCTATCCTATGCATATTTTCCAACTTCTAACACCCCTAGATTGTATTCTAGACTCAAATATACTTAAATAAATGTTTCTAAACCAACTTAAACTAATTTTAAATTGATTAATCATAAGATTTCAATCCAAACTTAATCAAAACCTCACTTTAGAAACCAAAATTGAATTCTACAATTTCTAGCTCATTTTTAATTAACTTAAGAACTCTAACAAGTTAGAAATGACTTAGTAGCACACCCCAAACTTTATATTTGGGCACAAAACTATTGATTCAAAATATCACTAGTCCAAATCCCTAAAAACTAGTTCCAAACCAAACTAAACTCCAAATATCAACCACGAAACACTATTTCATCAGATTTTCTCCATTTCAACATTAAAACCAGTTCTAAAATACCAAATAATTAATTCTCAAACCTCTGATTTTCCTTCCTAACTCTTATATCAAAATTTACTTGTCAAAACCCCCTTATTTAAACTTAAACCTTCTAAAACCATCATATTGACCCATATCAAGTTTCCTAATCAGATTTATACCGACTCATGATGCTAGCAAACCTCAAATGACATATAAATAGACCAGAAATACCAAATTTCTCCAGCTGAACACTATCTCACTCAGATTCACGTCAAAACCCCCATTTTAACTACCAAAACTCCTTGATTTTCAACTTCTTTTTCCATAAACATTACAACACACATTCAAATCAGTAATGCAATATATTGATATACAATTCAATATCAAAATATCATCCAATATACCTCCTCTCAACATTTCATCATTAAATACTCAAATATACTCAGTTAAAGTAGTTAAAACTAACACTAAAACAGAAATTACACCAACTCAGTTTAATACACATATAAACATCAAACTTACACCTTAAATATCAATTAAAGAAACCTCTAGTTTCCCTTACTTAGTTAGAACTACCCCGACTCTCTAACACCCGATTGTTGCTCCTGCCACAAGAAAAATTCTAGAAATACCTAAACATCACCAATTGATGATTAGAAAGGGACCTTAGAACCTCAAATTGACTAAGATTTATAGGAAAAACCCTTCTTGTACATGCAAAAACAGATTTACATGTAAGATCAAAGACCGAGAATAGAAGGAGAAAATGGGGTAAAAACTTACCATCTCTATTATTGAAATTGATTGGTGAATATTGAAGACAACTTAGCGGCGATCACGTAGGAACTTCTTGATCGTCAAACAGATGTTCAGAGAGTAAGAAAGTGTAGAGAGAAGGTAGAAAGAACTAAGAAAAAGTTTTAGAGAGATGAACTATGTTTTTCATTAACTGTTAGAGTAATTCGTCTGTTACAACGCTTGCTTTAGGATCATGTGTCCTAAAATTGGGGTGGGGTCCACCCTAAAAATAAAAGGAAACCCTAGGTCAAGTGTCCTACAATTTTGGGCCCCTCATAATTTTTAACAATGGCCCAATGTGCAAAAGTTTGTCCAAAAAGTTTAAACAATTAAATTACAATATAAATAAATTTAAAATGTCTATTTGGAGAGTCTTGAATTTATTTGATAGCACTCTAAATGTCCCAAATTGTATTTCCAAAATTTTCCCTGAAAATAATATGCAAATAATTAGCTCAGAAAATTCAAATTAATTAAAATTAGAATTTCCTATCAAATTAAGCACAATTAGCAGAAACGGGAAAATACCGGACAATTAAGCACAATACCCTGATTAATTCTAGCACAATAAACTAAGTGAAATCAATAAAATATCGACTCATCACACGGGTTTCACTCAACTGATGCATAACCACCATATATTGACGTTGTGATGTTTCTTCTAATATTCTAGCAGCCTCCAATTGTTGTAAAACCACGTTGTTCTGTTGAACTAATGAAGCATTCTGTTGTTTCATTGCTGCCACAAACGATTCCATCACCCTTACCATATTGGGTACCTCCGGATTCGTGGGTGAAGAAGAAGAAGAAGAAGGCTTATGTGTCATATTTTTCCCACACAAACATAAAAAATTAGTCTAACTCAAAGATTTACATACTAACCAAACTCAACAAAAACCCCATAACCCTAACACAAGACAAGAACATAACAAGAATCACTATAGAAACAAGACTTAAAACCACAATTCCTACTAGTTTTTCCACCTTCAAATTTAAGAAATGAAAACATCTCTAATGTAGTCATGAGTATGCACCCTCATTACTCTTATCAAAACGTTTTCCAATCTCCAAACTTTCAGTTAAATACATGACTCTACTATCTAGAATTGGAGGAAATGTTAAATCATAGCATTATTTAAACATCATTATCACATCTCATACATAATCATATTCATAACTTTATTTCCATACAACATTATAAATCAATTCATACTTCACAATAAGTATTATAAACCAACTATTCAAACAATGCCATACATTGAACACACTTTAAGAAAATATATAAAAACTTGGTTGAAAATATAATATATTCACTCAGCCACCAAGTCTGTTCGCTCAGCTAAAGCCCACTCGCTCAGCGCACCAAGACTCATTGTACGAAAACAGAAACAGTGGGTTCGCTCAACTAGAAGTGTTCTACTCGCTCAATGGGGAGTTCGCTCAACGAGACTGCATAATTCTATAACATCAAATTTGTAGAATTTGCATCTCTCAACCCCCTCATGACCTATTCTATGCATATTTTTCAACTTCTAACACCCTTAGATTATATTCTAGACTCAAATATACCTAAATAAATGTTTCTAAACCAACTTAAAATCATTTTAAATTGATTAATCACAAGATTTCAATCAAAACTTAATCAAAACCTCACTTTAGAGACCAAAATTGAATTCTACAATTTCTAACTCATTTTTAAGTAACTTAAGAACTTTAACAAGTCAGGAATGACTTACTAACACACCCCAAACTTTCTATTTGGGCACAGATCCATTGATTCAAAATAACACTAGTCCAAACCCCCAAAAACTAGTTCAAAACCAAACTAAACTCCACATATCAACCACCAAACACTATTTCATCATATTTTTCCATTTCAACATCAAAACCATTTCTAAAGTACCAAATAGTTAACCCCCAAACCTCTGATTTTCCTTCCTAACTCTTATATCAAAATTCACTTGTCAAAACCCCCTTATTTGAACTTAAACCTTCTAAAACAATCATATTAACCCATACCAAGTTTCCTAATCAAATTTGTACTGACTCATGATGTTAATAAACCTCAAATGACATATAAATAGACCAGAAATACCATATTTCTCCAACCAAACACTATCTCACTTAGATGCACATCAAAAACCCCATTTAACTACCAAAACTCCTAGATTTTCAACTTCTTATTCCATAAACATTACAACACACATTCAAATTATTAACGTAATATACTTACATACAATTCCATACCAAAATATTATCCAATATACCTTCTCTCAGCATTTCATCATTAAATACTCAAATATACTCAATGAAAGGAGTTAAAACTAGCACAAAAACAGAAATTACACGAACTCAATTTTATACATATATAAATATCAAACTTACACCACAAATATCAATTAAAGAAAACTCTAGCTTTCCTTGCCTTAGTTAAAACTACCCCGACTCTCTAACACTCAACCTTTGCTCCCGCTGCAAAAAAAATTCTAGTAATACCTACACATCACCAATTGATGATTGGAAAGGGACCTTATAACCTTAAATTGACTAAGATTTTTTGGAAAAACTGATGGAAGCCTCCATTGAATTCATGCTTGGGGAAGCTTCACGGCAGCAGAATTGGCAACGGGTGAATGAAGCAATGATGATGGAAGAAGTGTATTCAAGGTGTTTGATGAAGGTCCGTGAGAGGTTGGTGATGGTGTATTGGTGAATTCTAACTCAGAGAGCTTTCCTAAGGGGAAAGGAGCTAGAGGAAGTGCAAGATAACAAAGCACAAGGGTGAACTTGAGAGTGAAAGCTGAAATTTGGCAGCATTTCTTTACTTCAATTCAAGTTGCTTTACAAAGGATTGAATCCTCTCTTTTATAGATGAAGAGAGGTTCTGAAATGTGCATGGGAAGCTACCCAGGTTACACGTGAAGTGTGCTAGCTAAGCTATGAATTGAACACGTGAAAAGTGCAATGAAATGGTGCTCCACATGTGAGTTTCGTCCAACTCCTTTGTTACACGTGGAAAATGGCATAAGTGTGGCTAGCTTGGTATTTCCCATGTGCAAAATGTGTTTAGCAACTCCTAGCCGTGAGTGATGCCTTATTCTTCCTTTTGATGATCTACAAAACAAGTAAACATATTTAGTTATTGTAGAAGAAAAGGTTTAGTAGAAAATACTCCATAGAAGTAAAGTAGTGAGTGCTCCCTCTTCTTCTTGTATCTTCTTTGACATGACTCTTGTTAGAGGTCCAATATGAAGCTTGGATGGTCCACCATCAGTCCCTCCCTCTTGAAAAAGATCTGTCCTCAAATCTGCCGAGTCCTGTTAGGCATTTCCTGTGAAAGGAATCAAGTCACAAATGTTAAAAGTAGGACTGACACCATAACTATCAGGAAGGTCTATCTGATATGCATTGTCATTTATTTTCTTGACCACTTTGAAAGGACCATCACCCCTAGGGCTTAGTTTAGATTGACGTTGAGAGGGAAATCTATCCTTTCTCAAGTGAAGCCAAACTAAGTCTCCTTCTTTAAGAATAACTTGTTTTCTCCCTTTGTTGTTGTATTCCGCATATTTTTGAGTTTGTTTTTCAATNTGTGTTTTAACCTTTTCATGTAACTTCTTGACAAACTCCGCTTTAGATATACCTTCTTTTTGAAGAAAAGAAGATGAATCTGGAAGAGGTAGTAAATCAAGAGGTGTCAAAGGGTTAAAACCATAGACAACCTCAAAAGGAGAAAGATTAGTAGTCTTGTGAACTACTCTATTATAAGCAAATTCTATGTGAGGTAGATGATCATCCCAATTCTTTATATTACCTCTTAACATTACCCTTA
>NC_028361.1:13291032-13329770 GCF_000741045.1 Vigna radiata var. radiata | reverse complement strand
AGTTTAGTTCCTAGCTTAGCCCAGAGTGTTTTCCAAAAATAGCTAAGGAACTTAACATCTCTATCAGATACTATAGTCTTGGGTAAGCCATGTAATTTGACTACTTCTTTAAAGAAGAGTTGTGCTATATAGCTAGCATCATCGACTTTGTGGCAAGGTATGAAATGAGCCATTTTACTGAATCTATCAACCACCACAAAGATCGAATCAAACCCCTTTTGAGTTCTTGGTAGACCGAGGACGAAGTCCATACTAATGTCCTCCCAAGGGGCGCTAGCTATTGGAAGAGGAAGGTAGAGTCCATGAGGCATGACTTTAGATTTAGCTTGTAAACAAGTTACGCAACTAGAACAATGCTTTTGGACATCTACTCTCATATGTGGCCAATAAAATTTGCTTTTTAAAATGTGTAGAGTTTTATCAACTCCATGATGGCCCATGAGTCCTCCTCCATGACTTTCTTTAATAAGAAGCTTTCGAATGGATCCTTGGGGTATACATATTTTCCCTTTGTTATAAAGATACCCCTCAGAAATATAGAATCCTTCGAAGGGCTTCTTAAGGCAAGATCCATAAGTGGATGCAAATGAAGGGTCAGTCTCATAAAGTTGTTTGATGTCATCAAAACCTAATATTTGTGACCCTAGAGTTACTAATAATGCATGTCGTCTAGATAAAGCATTTGCAACAACATTAGTACTCCCCTTCTTATGTTTGATGACATATGAAAACTGCTCGAGGTATTTGATCCACTTGACATGTCTTTTGTTCAACTTCCCTTGCCCTTTTATATACTTGAGAGATTCATGGTCAATATTGATAATAAATTCTCTAGACACCAAGTAATGCTCCCAAGTTTTCAATGCTCTAATAAGGGCATAAAGTTCTTTATCATAGGTAGGATAGTTCAATGTAGGGCCCCTAAGTTTTTCACTGAAATAAGCTATGGGGTGACCTTCTTGTATAAGAACAACTCCTATTCCTACCCCTGAAGCATCACATTCTATTTGAAAAGCTTTGGAAAAATCAGGTAAATGTAGAATGGGTGCATGTGTCAACTTATGTTTTAAGGTCTCAAAGGATAGACTTTGTTTTTCTTCCCATTTGAATGGTACATCCTTCTTTAAAAGTTCATTGAGGGGAGCAGCAATAGTAGAGAAATTTTCTACAAAACGTCTATAGAAACCTGCTAGACTTAGAAAACTTCTTACTTCTCCCACTGTTGTTAGGATAGGCCATTCTTGGATAGCTTTGATTTTACTAGGATCAACATGTACACCTTCTTTTCCAACTTTGAAACCTAGAAAAATAACACTCTCTTGAAAAAATGTACATTTGTCAAAGTTGGCAAATAGATGATGTTGTCTAAGTAAAATCAAGACTTTCCGCACATGATGAAGATGTTCTTTAAGACCTTTGCTATAGATGAGGATATCATCAAAGTAGACTACAACAAAGCTGCCTATGTATTCCTGAAGGACATGATTCATTAGGCGCATGAATGTACTAGGAGCATTGGTCAAGCCAAAAGGCATGACTAACCATTCATAAAGGCCAAATTTGGTCTTAAAAGCGGTTTTCCATTCATCTCCTTCTTTAATTCTTATTTGATGATACCCACTTTTAAAGGATCAATCTTGGTGAACATGTTTGCTCCATGTAATTCATCTAACATATGATCCAATCTAGGAATAGGGTGCCTATACTTGAGTGTAATGTTGTTAATAGCCCTACAATCTGTACACATTCGCCAAGAACCATCTTTCTTAGGGACTAACAACACTGGCACCGCACAAGGGCTAAGGCTTTTCTGTATCCACCCTTTTTGCAATAAATCATTAACCTGCTTCTCTATCTCTTTGGTTTCTTTGGGGTTAGTCCTATAAGCTGGCCTATTGGGAAGGCTGGCTCCAAGAATCAAATCAATTTGATGTTCAATTCCCCGAAGAGGTGGTAAACCACTTGGAACCTCTTTAGGAAATAAATCATCAAATTCTTTTAAAAGCTTTTGTACCATTCTAGAGCTACAACAATTGCAACAAGAACCACTATCCACAATCATAAAACAAGTTTTATCAAGAACTTTGCAGCGTGTGTGGAATAGGTTTTCTCGTTGAGTTTGTTCTAACTCAACATGCTTTGCCTCTAGAAGTCTCCTAACCATGAGAAGATCTCCATCACAAGGTGGAGCTTCATGTTCCTCTTCATATGAGGATAACTCAGACGTACTGGAGGATGACACTTCACTATTACTTTCATGCTCAAGGATATAGGTGGACTTTTTGAAGCGACACTTAGTTGAATAATGTCCTTTGTCTCCACATTTGAAACATCTAGTATCTCTACCCTTGATCCCTAGGTGTTTCTCTTAAATGCTTTTGTTCTTTTCCCTTAAAGCCTTCTTTTTCTCTTTTGAATTCTCTATCTTTGCCTTTGAGCTTTTCTTGTGGTCTTTCTCGGTCTTGCTCTCTTGTTTCCTCATATCTTTGAAAACTACCCTCCCTCTTAGGATCTCTCCTATATGTGGATGTAGTAGGGTAATTTCTTTTTGTGGACGCTTTCCTTCTATTTTGCTCTTCTACTCTCACACATAATTGAACAAAATCATTAAGGTCCAAGTAAGGTAATAGCTCTACCTTATCCNGAATATCATAGTTAAGACCACTTTGGAACCTAGCTATGGTGAATCTCTCTTCCTCTTTGATTCCAGCTCTCAACATGAGTAATTCTAACTTTTGTCTATATTCCTTAACACTCATGTGTCTTTGTTGGAGTCGATGGAGCTTGTCCATGACTTCCTTGGCATAATAGGCTGGAACATGCCTTCTATGTAAGGCTCCCTTTAATTCATTCCAATATTGGATAATATAGTCACCATTCATCTTTTGATCTCTAATGATAGAGGTCCACCAATAACGGGCTGCACCTTGAAAGGTCAAGGTGGCTAGGGTCACTCTCCTTCTATCATCTATGTGGTAACACTCAAAAATTTGTTCCACCTTCATTTCCCATTCATAGTACTCTTCAACATTGTCTCTTCCATAAAAGGGGGGTAGGTCAAGTTTGGGTTCNACATGTTGTTCCCTATGATTATGGCGCCTCCTAGGGGGGGGGGGTTGAAAGTGATCATATGGATGATAACTATGGTGATCACTATGTTGGGAATGTTCATCATGGTCATGGTTTTGCCTATGATAGTGATCTGGTTGGTTGTGCCCTCTTTGATTGAAAGTAAGGTTAGCTACCATTTGTCTAAGTTCATGTAACTCAGCCTTGGTCCTATTAAGTTCCTCTCTCAACTCATTGTTTTCTTGATCATGATGCATGGTGCCTTGTACCCTAGAGTGACTCATGCTTGTGAAAGTGTGGAAATGTTTTCTCAAGAGTTTGAAAGACTTTCACAAGTATTGAGTCAAAAACTTTTCAAAGACTTATTTTTATGTGTTTTTGGTAAATGACTTCTAAAGAGATTCTAGAGGTGAAGAAACCGAATAGCTCCCAGGAAGGAGAGGTGAGTCACAATAGACAAGCTTAGAAACCTTGTCCTTCCTAGCCAGAGTTTCTTCTGACGCTTCTTACCCAAGTTTCACTGGAGAAGTCTTTCAAAAGCTTTTCTGAATGCACTATGAGATGCTCCTATAAACCAAACAAAGGTTTATCTATATGAAACGTGCTCCTAAGTATCACAGAGACTTAAAACATAGAAGTTTAGTCAAGCAAGGAAAAGGAAAAGAATGGAAATGAAAGACAATGACAAAAGGCCCTATGTGAAAGTGCAAGTGACACTTGGAGCCCCTTGACACACTTTCACTCTAAGAGGTGGGAACTAACTATTACAATGTTGCTTAGTAGACTTGGAATTGCTTGAAAAGCATTTTCCCAAGTTACTTTTAGTTTCAAAAAGAAAGAAATGTAATACTCAAAGGTTCCGTGATACAATATGAAAGCTAAAATGAAATATAGCAATCAAGGACTAAAGCCAAGTGTGGCTGTAAAGAGTTGCTGAATTTGCTTGGACTGACACTGTTTTATTGCTGCAANTATANCTGGAACANCAGCAACAANTACTCNNAATGTCNACAATTGTTNCCTTGTTAGCAAGCCTTCCACTCCTTAATAGGCTACCCCTTTTGGAGAAGCAAACTGGATGCTAGAAAGCCTCACCAAAACGTGCCAGTACCCTGCCAAACACCAAACCCATCACAGCAAAAAGAACAAATTCTACACTGCACCAGATTGTATTTTCTGGTAACACACTTTGTGGCACCAAATGGAGGTCAAAGATGATGAAATCAAGTGAGATACAGCTGGAATAAAAGGAGGAACACAAAAGGAACCTAGGAAAAGATCTAGAACAGATTAACAAAGCAAGAAAAAGACACACATGCTGCAGTATAACAATTTTCACATAAATTCTCCAAATTTGGCAAAGTGTTTGATGTAATGTCTCAAAGAAAACTTCATATATGTGGTTCTGCTGTTACTAACTTTTATCTCTTGGATTACGGGAGTTTTAAGCTTCTTTTATGTGTTATTTTTCAATCACAATGGTTAGGAAAACATAGAGACTTTTCTCCCAGCTTTTGCCAATCCACACAATCAAAAACTAAACTCAATTTTAAAGCTTTTCAAAACTGTCTGCACATTGCAAATTGNGCTGGAAATTTCGAATTGAAGCTTAACTGATATGAAACATAGTGTATGATGATTTCCAACAAGTTTATATGGTGATAATGACTAGGTGCAGGCAGCTAAACACTCACAAAACAAAGTACAACAGAAATTGGCTATGACACTTTCCAAAAAGTGACCAAAATGAGGTATCCAAGCAATGACTACAAGCCAATTCGAAAATTGACAATATGAATAGTAACCCCTCAGTTTTGATGCACTTTTAACAGATGTTTAGCTCATCAAATCAACATAAAACAGCTGTTTAAGGAAAATGGCTATGCTACTAGATGAATTCAAGCCAAATAAGGAAGTGACATGGTGATTTTGTGCATTTGTATAGTTCTGACCATAAAATCAGTTTGGACACATTTTAAATGATCAACCAAAGTGGTTCTGAAGCTCTAAATGCACAAAAGACAGTAACAATGTAATTTCACCATTCAAGTTGCCAAATTATGCAGAAATTGTATAAAAATTTGCAGCAGTGCAAAGAATCATACTGGAATGGATTCAAAACTGGTTTAGGTACAATGAATTCAATAGATTTAGATCTAGATCTAGCTCTAGAAAGTTAAGCTAGCAGAGTTTGAATTGGCCTACTGAAATGCAAAGACAGAAAACACGGTGCAGAGTTTTCTTAAACCAGAATACAAAACAAACAAACATGACTGATTTTACTACAGCAACTCAATTGCTCTCAACCCCAAACTTCAGATCTGAATTGATCAATTGTTGAAGTGGTAAACATCAATTCAAACCAACAAGACAACTTGCTAACACCTCTGAATCACAGATGTGAATTTTCACAGCAGAACCAGTCGAAACAATGAAATGCTGTTACTCAATTTCGTGAAATCTTGTAACTCAACTATAGTTATTGTGATTCAATGATGCAAGTGGTTTGTATATACTTGAAACAAGTTTAAAATCATGAAGTAAACTTGCAGCAAACATCAAACATCACAGATTTGGACTGAACAGCGAAGCAAAATGATTCCAGATCCGAAAACAGAAATTCTGATGCAGAATTTTGAAAAATCTTGTAAAATTGAGTGTTTACTTCAATGCTAAGCCCATGTGATCAAAGCTAGAAAATGTCTTGATGCTTTTTAAGATCAATGAAGATTTACCACTGCACTGGTCTAACTCAAACACAGAAACACAGTTGCTGAATGGAAAACCAAATAACAATTCAAAACTGCTGAAATCAAAGCACAAGACTTGACAAAAACTGAAATCTGAAATTTAAAGCTGAATAGAATGAAGAACACACAAGATGCACCGATTAAAATGTGAATGTAAACTATGGAACAGTGGAAGGAAGAAGATCCACTCAACACAACGAAATCGAAACGAAAGAAAAAAAAATTAGAAAAACACAGTATATAGTGGAACAGAACAACGCAGAAGTATAACAATGAAGGATGAACACTTATCTCTTGAAGCGTGAGTGAGATCGGCTTGCTCTTGATACCACTTGATGGAAGCCTCCATTGAATTCATGCTTGGGGAAGCTTCACGGCAGCAGAATTGGCAGCGGGTGAATGAAGCAATGATGATGGAAGAAGTGTATTCAAGGTGTTTGATGAAGGTCCGTGAGAGGTTAGTGATGGTGTATTGGTGAATTCTAACTCAGAGAGCTTTCCTAAGGGGAAAGGAGCTAGAGGAAGTGCAAGATAACAAAGCACAAGGGTGAACTTGAGAGTGAAAGCTGAAATTTGGCAGCATTTCTTTACTTCAATTCAAGTTGCTTTACAAAGGATTGAATCCTCTCTTTTATAGATTTAGAGAGGTTCTGAAATGTTCATGGGAAGCTACCCAGGTTACACGTGAAGTGTGCTAGCTAAGCTATGAATTGAACACGTGAAAAATGCAATGAAATGGTGCTCCACATGTGAGTTTCGTGCAGCTCCTTTGTTACACGTGGAAAATGGCATAAGTGTGGCTAGCTTGGTATTTCCCATGTGCAAAATGTGTTTAGCAACTCCTAGCCGTGAGTGATGCCTTATTCTTCCTTTTGATGATCTACAAAACAAGTAAACATATTTAGTTATTGTAGAAGAAAAGGTTTAGTAGAATATACTCCATAGAAGTAAAGTAGTGAGTGCTCCCTCTTCTTCTTGTATCTTCTTTGACATGGCTCTTGTTAGAGGTCCAATATGAAGCTTGGATGGTCCACCATCAAAAACCCTTCTTGTACATGCAAAAACAGATTTACATGCAAAAACATTGATAACGTAGGAACTTGATCAGTGGATATTGAAGACAACTTAACAGTGATCACGTAGGAACTTCCTGATTGTCAAACAAATGATCAGAGAGTATAAAAGTGTAGAGAAAAGGTAGAGAGAACTAAGAGAAAGAGTTTTAGAAAGATAAATTGTGTTTTAAGTAATGAGACACATTTAAGAACTTCTATTTATAATATTGAGTTATTTTAAAATATAATACTCGACCTCATTATTTTAATACACCTATCAACTGTAATACTCTATTTTCTGTATTTTATTTAAGAAGATTTATTGATTAAAATTTAGATCAAATGTCTGAAAAATAAAATTAAAATTTTAAAATATAAAAACTAAGAAATCATTTATAAAATTTTGAAATACTATATTTATAAATAAAGTAGTTAGTAATGTTTATTTTAAAATGATTAGATATGTGAATGTTGTCTTTTTACAAAAATATTTATTTTAAAATAATGTAAGTGTTTATGAATTTAACCTTAAAAGAAATTAATGTAATTTCTCCTTTAATGTGAATGTTGTTCCTTTTACTCAATGCTCTAAAGAAGTTCCTTTGGCTCACAATTATTTTGATGTCACTGATGCTCAAGATGATTCTCATAGGGTATAGCCTAGCTACATCTTCCTGTACTAGTATTTATTTATTAGTTTTGATTAAACTGTCACTAAAACCTTAATCATAATGTTAACTATAGTCTGAAGACCCTAAATACCAATGTGTTCTTGAGTTTCTGGATTGCTCTGGAAGTTCTCACATTGAAAAGATGGAATTTTTCGACTGATTGAGGATGTATAAAGGGTACGCAACTTACTGTTGTTTAAGACATTATTTCATTGATCCTTCAAAGATTTTTGCTTTGTTGAGTCAAATAATATTATGGCAACTTTAGTTTAAGTTTTTAGAGAATCATACACGCATTTGACAGATTAAGAACATTGACAAATGTTAAAAACTTAACATATGTTTCTACTTTATTTGTTAATTTGAGAAATAGAAAACAATATGTTTCTGTTGAAAACTATTAATATATTAAAAAAAACTAATAGTTATTTATTTAATTGTTACAACTAAGTTCTTTAATTGCTATTATTTTAATTTAAGACGTTTAGGTTCCATTTTTTCTTTTGTTTTTTCTAAGCTGATAGTATTTGATAGTTGTAAAAAGTGACCTAAGACTGAATCTCCATAAATTCATAATTGGCATGTATTTATAGGTTTATTAACATCTTAAAAATCTTTAACGTGTGCTTATTCTTTGCATCAAGGACAGGTTCAGATGCCATCAAATAATTCACTATATAGTAACATTTAATTAATGTTTATAGATTTGAAACACATCCTTTTGAATTAAGGTTATTTTTTATGGAATTGATGGTTGATGTATTATAAATTGGTGGAATAACTATTTGTATTTTATTAAACGTTTTATAATTTATAACTAGGAAGGATATGTGGAAATGTACTGTTATGTTAAGCAATATATGGATTATTATGTGTTAAATTGATTATTAAGAAGCAAAGCATGATTCAGTGGTGGAAACTTGGATTCTTGGAATTTGTTTTATATATTAGTTTGTTTCCAATGAGTGGGTGCTAATGTGGTTGCTTTTGAATAGTGAAATATTATACCTGGTACGAAATATCATTTTTATCATGTTATAGTGATGTTTTAATCTATATTCATTGGTTTGGTTATTTATATAGGCCATGTGAAGGGAAAATGGATGTGTGCTTGTAAATATGATGTAGGTGAAATATGAATTTTTGTTAGAGGCTATTATTATTATGCAATATGAATGGATATGTTCTTGATATGCAAATGGGCATGGAATAATCTTTTTTGTATGGAGAATCTCAACTTTTCAGGTTTAGAAATGGAGGATGAATCCACTGTTCATCTTGTTTATCATTCCTACAATCTTACAAAACTTCATATGTATATCATCAACCAAAGATTAGAAGCAATGGAAGCAGGGGAGTCTACGAACAATGACTTGTTGGACATATACATATTGTTGAATTTTAAAAAAGTAGTGGTGGAGGAATGAGTTTAAGAGAAGTAATTGATGAAGTGGCGCTGTTTTACTTCATAGGATAGGAAGTAAATGCAGAACTATTGATTTCATTTCATGTTAAACTTTCATCTGTGTTAGAGATTTTGTTTAGGTCATCAACATTAGTCTATATGTTTTTAATTGGTCTGGTAGTTTTTGACCATGTTAGATGTTTTTGGTCAATCTTGCAATGTTACTTAAACATTATGTATTTTTTTTTTTATATTTACATTGTAATTATCATTGAATGTATGTTATTTTAAATCATCAATAAAATTAATTTTGAATTACTTTTGTGTATTTTACAATTTTATATATTTTATTAATTTTTTTATTATTATTTTAACAATCTGGTGAATTGAATAGCATATATTAATCACAAAATATAATGTAAAAAATATAGATATTTTTTGTAGTCAAATAGTTGAAAATAAAGGAGGTCAAAAACTCCCACAAAATAATAGCCAGTAATAAAGGAGGTTTTTACCTTTTTTAGAAAAACCTCCGCAAATTGAATGTGATATCAAGGGTTGTTGAAAACCCCGCAGATAGATTGTGGCAACTCAAATTGCGGCGGTTTGAAAAACCTCCGGAAATTACTTTGCGGAGGGTAAAAACCCCCGAAAATTGAAAAAAAAACCTCCACTAAATAACATTTTTTTTAGTGTCAATGCTTCATTGCTTCCAATTTATTAATGTAAAAATTTAAGAGGGAAACTTGATATGGTAATTCAATTTTTGGCTCTATCATGTTTATATCTCATTATTTGTATGTTGAAATCATTGAAACTCCTAAAATGGATCTTCATAAACTCTAATTGTTTGTTAACTACTTTCTTTTTCTTGGAACTTTTGACTAATCCATGAGTTTTAGTTTTGTTTTCTTCTTGTCAAAAGGACATATATGGTGTTTTTATAAATTCTACAACATATTGTCTAAACAAGTAAATTTTCTGTAATATCCTTCAAGGTGTGAGGGCGCTCCTTGGTGCAACTAAGATTTCTGTATTCTCAGAAGTAGAGTCTCGTTGTTGAAAGTAGTACCATTTTCTGTGCGTGGTGTCCATTTTGGATTTAGGAATCATAGATAGATAACTTGAGTATTTTGCTAAGATGAATTAGAATAATCCATTAGTATGCATAATGGTGGAAACTAATTCTATCATTGGCAAGAACTGAAACAAAAGCAAGGCAAAAATTGAAACAAAAGCAAGGAATGACATACTTCTTCTNCTTTCACCATCAAGTAAATATGACATGACAATGAAAGATATTTAAAAGATAGTTATAAGATGGGAGAGGGTGTAAGAAGTATTTGTGCCTATAAAATTAAACTAAAAGATAATTAGATTTCGCTTTCTTAGAAAAATATCTCTACATAACTACTTACAAACAACATTCAAATGAATTCACATATGCACTGCATTCGTATATAATTATAATTGTGCATAATTATATGCATATTTAATCTATATTAAGTACTTACCAAATAAATCCATAAATATTATATTTAGATTGTTTGACTTTATCTATAGTAAATATATATCATGTACATTTAAACTAAGAAAGTGCGGGGTAAGATTATGTACTTCTATAGATCTTATATAACAAAGTGGTGGGAAGCTTTGTGATTGAGCTACCTTTTGCTTTTTGATTCTATTTATTTATTTTAAATTTGACCTGCTTCTGCCATGAAGTTTGTATATAATTTATTCCTCTTATTTTGAACATTTTTGTAAATTACCATGGCTAAAACCTTATTCTCTGACTTTTTCACTGAATCTTTTTTACTTTAACAGAGTGGTAAGATACAAAATCATCAGGCATAGCATGCAAAATATCTTATACAAAACTCTACCCTAGAAATAGTCTCATGGAAGTGCTTTGTTTTGGTGTTCAATATGCTGGGGAATCTGATTGTACTCAGCAGAGTTCAGGAACTGCTTTTGTATATCAAGAAGAAACTAATTGTGCAGAAAGTGGTGGGCAAGACAAACTAGTAGCTGGTCAGCTGAATGAATCATCATATAAAATGCAAGGGCCTCAAATAGCAAGGAAAGGTGGTTTGTCAACTAATTCAGAGACAAAGAAAAGCATTAATATGGAGATCCAACAACATCAATATATCGAAAACAACGAACTGCATGAAGATGCTTGTTTCATCTTAGTCCATCTCAATTTTAGAACTAATTCTACCTAGACTTCCATTCTGTATAAATAAACACCCAGTTTAGCAACAAAGAAAGCCTACTTATGACAGTTTAGAGAGCAAAATTACTCTGGAGGCTTGGCTAGAGAGGTAGATTTTAGTGGAGGCAAAACGGGGCAGGCACTGGTGCAATGACACAAAGTTTGAAGGTAAAACCCACATACCATTTCCTTTATTTAGTGATTCAGAGTTATCTAAACCCAAGAAAGAGTTGAGAGAAGCAAAAGTGAAAACCAAAAGACAAGCAATACTTACTTAAGTACATAGATGAGAGGGCAAGAAGGTTGCATACCCTCTCAAATTTCAAGATCAAGTGAAAGTGGCATGCTTTTGAAATCACCTAAAAACTGCTTTGAAATCGGAGACATCTGTTTCCAATGTAGCTTTCCTAGCTATGACTGTTTATGAGAAGACAAAATTGGTCATTGAATTTTCTATGTTTCTGAAACACTAATAGAGGGTAAGGTGTGGGCTTAAATATTAAGGTCAGAATATGAAATCAAAAAATGAGTTCTAGCATCCATGGTGAAGTAAGTAAACCAGGGGAGAGATTGTGATTGCAAAAGTAGTTAACTGAGAGAGATGCATAGACATTGGTATTGAAGAAAGAACAAAGGAAAAATATTGAAACTAAAGTGCCACAAATTTGTTTTCATAGACAAAAGACTCAAAGATGTTATCTTTGAATTGTCTTTATTTTGAAGCATGTAGAGTTGTAAGTGATTAGGGGTCTCACTTTATTCAACATACTGATGGAGTAAAACATCTATAGACACACTAAGCAAGTTTAGTGTTGATACTCCAAAGTCCAAACCAAACCAACATCAAAGAAAAATGTATAAAAGCAATGATAAACTCATAAAGACAACAAAAAACAGAGGCATGAGCATAGGTTAATTAAACCTATTTCATAATACCCAAATGAACTAGTACTCTTCGGCAGGCAAAGGTTGATGAGGAGGAGGCTCAATTGGGATAACAACAAATTCATATTTATTTGTTTGCAGTGAAGATGAATAATGTGGTGAAATAGTGCTTAAGAAGCCTTAGGAATTCATATTGTTGGTAATAATATTCAGTGACTTAAAACATAGATTACTACACTGCTTTTAACCCTAAAATATCAATGCACTAATACATACATGAATCAGCTTATAATTGCAGATGTTCATTAGTTTGTGATCTTCTTGATGAACCTACACTTGGGTTTGACTACATGGATGATCCTGTTCTTTATCGTCTTACGGTTGGTGCTTTACAATATGTTACTATTACAAAGCCTAGAATAAGTTAGTGTGAACAAGGTCTGTCGTGAACTAGCCTTTATTGGACCACTGGAATGCTGTCAAACAAATACTTCGCTACTTAAAAGGCTCACGTTCTCATGGCTTACAACTTTCGCCTGTGTAACGCCCCGGCAACTTACAGGGACTACTGACAGCCCTCACACATCACTTCCCGGAAGGTCACCCATCCCATAATTACCCTAGGCTAAGCACGCTTAACCATGGAGTTCTTATGAGTTAGGCTATCGAAAAGCAAATGCATTTGTTGATATGAGTAGTTAAATCAATTCCTTTAAGTTATCCTTCATCTGTATAGTCCCATACCTATACAATCTCCAGATCTCTCTCATTCCGGTGTATGTTCGATTCGTCCATGTACCCCTTCCACTGGAAGCCTACCAGGAGCCGCTCCTTGTCCGTGCCCCCTGCCCCATGCCTCTTGCACCGGCGATCACTCTCCGCCCTCGTCAGTGCCCGGGTGTCACATGCCCACCAGCTTCCGTCTGGTTCATCCTCGAACCACACCGTACTGGGAGAGGCTAGGCTCTGATACCATTTGTAACGCCCCGGCAACTTACAGGGACTGCTGACTACCCCCACACATCAACACGAGGCTTTCCAGTGTGCTTTGTCCTCACTCACACACTTTCCGAGAAAACTTCCCNGAAGGTCACCCATCCCATAATTACTCTAGGCTAAGCACGCTTAACCATGGACTTCTTATGAGTTAGGCTACCAAAAAGCAAATGCATTTATTGATATGAGTAGTCAAATCAATTCCTTTAAGCTATCCTTCATCTGTATAGTCCCATACCTATACAATCTCTAGATCCCTCTCATTCCGGTGTATGTTCGATTCGTCCATGTACCCATTCCACTGGAAGCCTGCCAGGAGACGCTCCTTGTCCGTGCCCCCTGCCCCATGCCTCTTGCACCGGCGACCACTCCCCGCCCTCGTCAGTGCCCGGGTGTCACAGCCTACGACTCTCTTAAATGGCTATTACACTTTAAATACTTATTGCAATAATAGAAAGTGCACAATATAAAAGAGTTACCTCTTGCATGAAAGAGATGATTCTCGACACCCTACACCACGACAACCAAAGAATGTGCAGGAATCCCCCAACCGAAGCACTAATCACCCAACCACAGTACCATCGCCTCTGCTCAGGACATCAACGTCCTCACCACAACGTCAATGGCCCACACCCTTCAAGTCACAACTATAACCGAATGACCCAAATGCACCTTCGCCGTCGAAAAACGCGAGATCAACTTTGCCGGAGAAGAACCACGACCAACTTTGGGAGGAAAGAAAGCGTTATTAGGTTTTTATAGCACTGGACGAAGTAATTCGACGAGAGGGAAATCCCAAATTCTAATTTGAATTCATGCAGCACCTTACCGACGGCCTAATGCCCTTCGGTATTTAAAATCAGCAAAGCTTTACCGACGACTCTAAGGCCTTCGGTAAAAGTCCGCTGGTAATTAACGCTTTTACTATAGTGATTTGGCAAAACTTTTGGCCTTAGTTCTCCGTAGAACGGTTTTTTCACCCCGGTAGGCAATTTTGCCTCCTATATTACCAAAATGGGCAAAATGGGAAGTCGTGGGGGGCCAGAACGACTTCCAAAGAAGAAGTCGTGCCCTCCTGCACGACTTCACACTATTCACATGAACAGTAGTGAAGTCGTGCACCCCAAAAACGACTTATGGGCCTGGTAATCGATTACATGGAGCTGTAATCGATTACAACGTGGTAAAATCGTTCCCCCTGCACGACTTCAGCTTTGTAGGCAAAAATGGGCCTGGTAATCGATAACAGACCCCCTGTAATCGATTACCAGCAGGTTTTTATGTAGTAACAACCCTGGTAATCGCTTACCAGTGTGTGTAATGGGCAAAAAGTCCCTGGTAATCGATTACGAGGCAGTGGTACCAGAGTAATTTGATTGTTGAACAAGATTTAATGAGGTGTTTTAGAAATTTTTATTATGTTTTTTGTGTTAGACAAAGAAGATACTGTCCTTACAATTTATTTAATAAAAGAAGGAAATTAAAATGTAGAATACAATTTGATACGAAATATTAAAAGTACTAGATTTATTATTGATTGGATTACAAAATTAACTATTGACGAAATGGACAATTTCCCTTATGATGACCTTCGTTCCGGTAGTAAGAGCATTTTTTGGGCTGATCTGGAGTGGATTGATCCATCTCATTAGGAATCCTTTTTGTAGACGGTCTTCTAGATGCCTTGCGTCGCATACGAGGATCTGGTATGAAGTTTGGACCTGTATACACAGACCAATAATCTTCATTTTGGATTGGGTGAAATTGTACTTCGTATGACTTGTAAATGTTATTAAGGCTATACACTGGATCAACTACTTGGGTTAGTGGTATATGCGAATTTGCGCAAATGGCAATGACATGATGACATGGGAGACGGGTAGCTTGGAAGTGACCACAATCACACCACCATTCATTTAGCCTGACCTTATAGGAAATTGGATGCGGGCGATATTGGTGAGGTGTTGAAATTTCTTGAACATCAAATTCTGAATTTTCACGGTTGTAGGGATGAACATGACAAAATGTTGATTGTTGTTGATTTTTCCTAATAATGTCGGCGATTTCTTCAGGAAATTGGTGGCCTGCTTGTAACATGTACTTTGCTTTTAGTCCTCGTTCAAGAAACCATGATTGTGTCCATATCTTCTCCCTCCATCAAAAGCTTGAGACCATTTATTTAATGGAATTTTATCTATCCAAGCAACTTGTTGTGTGTAGTGGTGTCTTAGTGCAGTAAGCTTTGCTGTAACAGTAGGTTGCTTGACCTCGTAAGCTGTACAAATGTAGTAATTTTGGACAGTTATGTTAACTGAATATAAGCTGTAAATTGGTAGGAAAAAAATATAGTAATACCTAAATTGATGAATTGCTTTTTGAGGTCGTGATTTTTGAATTTGTTGTTGAAGTTGGAGGCTAGATGACGTATGCAATAAACAAAGTTCAAACCTTCTTCTTCCCAACCAACTTCTTCTGATCTTAAGGCGGATAAGATACCCGTTCCTCTGTCAATGATGATGCAAATATTTGGTTGAGGGCAAACATGTTCTCGAAGTAGTTGAAAGAACCATATCATGGCCTTTGATGGGCTATCGCAACCCACAAAAATTTGATGTGCAATTTAGAAATGCAGTATAGCTAGGAATGACTCCTAGGTCGTCTCTCAAGGACCAATTTTGCGGTTCAAGAATCAAGTCAAACACGAAGGTTGGGGGGCGGGTTGTTGAAAAGTTTGTGAATGCGGATAAACAAAATCAAAACACAGACGCAACTAATAATTAAACACAGATTTAAAAACAGTTTCAAAGACAGAATAAAAACAATCGGCCATTAACTTAATTACAATGTTTCCAATCACAAATCAACAAAATAAAGTTGCGACTCAAACCTCTAATCCAACAAAGTTAACCAACTAAGCGAAGGTTAACCCAATTTTCATAAAAGCGAACTAAGCGGACACAGTGTTAATGTCAAATCTAATTTACACCATGTAGTTACATCTGCTAAGCGATGATGTAACACCAACTGGGCAACTAAGCGTATACCCAATTGCAAGTGCAAATACAGGTTTCACATTAACCAAGGTCAGAGTAGCAACCACAGTAACAGTACAAAAATCTCAAGGAAACATTCTAATATCGTTAATGACCAACTGAATTAATTTAAGCTAGCATGACAACTAAATTATCTCTACCACAAATACAAGACAACATTAAGAAAAAATAAAATAAAATACTAGACCCCAACAAGGCAACAAACAACTACCTAACACAGTTAAATTAAATTAAATGCAAAACTAAATTAAAGAAATCAAAAGCAACTAATCCTACTAATTAAACTAATTCAAACAAGGAATAATCAAACTAATTCATTCTCCAATAAAATAAGCATGTGCCTTGCACATCATCATGGAAACTGTCCCTTCTCTGTTTCATGCAGCAAAAATTTGGATTGCACACATCAGGGCACAAAAATACGTGAGCTACAAAGTGATAGTTGCAAAAAGTGCTTCAAACCAAAGGTCTAATGAAAGATACTTTAAGTGCTTCACCCAAGGTGCCGTGTAAGCAAAGTCAAAGCAAAATAAACCACACCAACATACTCATTCTCGGCACAATTGCAAGCTAGAGACAAAGCTCAAAAGGGAAACATTCCTTTAGTCAAAATAAGCATCTCCTATGTTTGCCCAAAAGTGGTAAAGAAATTAAATGCACCTTATCTCTCCCTTCCATTGCTCCATTTCGGTTTCTCCACCAAGACAAACCTTCAAAACCTTTTCTTGACCTATCTTGAACGTGAATGCACCTAACAAACCAAGTTTTCATTTCCAAATAATTACAAGATCAACAAAGCCAAGTTCTACTACTACAAACCAACTTAACACTCAATTTTCTTCAAACTTTTGCTAAAAACGAAATGGAATCCCTAGACCCCTTGCAAAACCATCCAGCCACCATCATCAAGCACAATGTTCTAGCTCAAAATATTGCTTCCAACCATCAAACAAAAGCCCAAGAAGAAATTGGTTCAAACCTCAACACCCATACACAAGCTCAAGCTTTGTTCACTTCCAAACTTAACAAGAACTTCATTTTCATGATTCAACCAAGAAAACTAAATGGAAAACCTTGAGTACTGCAGCAAAGGAGAAAGAAAACGCAAAAGCTCTTCATTCAAATCAAAGACCCACTGATGGGGTGTCGCGGCCCATACAAATTTGATTGCATATGAGAAATGCAGTATAGCTAGGAAGTGACTCCTAGGTCGTCTCTCAAGGACCAAATGTGGTTCAAGTCTTAGGTCTAACACGAAGTGAGGCGGGGGGGGAGGGGGTTGTGAAAGGTTTTTTTTGCAAGGAAAATTGAATTAAATTAAAACTAAAAATTAAAAGCAACAAAACATACTTGAAAATATTGAAATAAATGGACAAAGGATGAAGACCGAACGGTCCTACAGATGACCGAATGATTCTACATTGAGACCAAACTATCTCTAAACCAAGTGAGGAAAATGGAAATGCAAGACGATAAAGAAACCAAACAAAATAGACAACATAGTGAACAGAAAAAGTAAATTGAACACTGCAATAGAGAAATATCCAAACACAATTAAAGCCATTAAAATGCAACACTAAATTAAGAAGATGAAAAACTACTCAACATATAATGTAAAATATTCTACAGCAAAATAAATAGAAAAAATGTATCTTCCAAAGAAATTGAAATAGCAAATGGCCATAAACAAAATCCACTTGGCCGTGACATTGAAAAGAAAAATAAAAACGGGAATAAAATTTCCTCTTCCAGCCGTGACACACTTCCTTCAATGTATCAACATCCACTTTCTAAAAGCAATTGAAATCAACACAACGTGCTTGCAATTTGAATGGAAACTTAAACGTAACTTATGTGGGTGGCAGCTGGAATAATAAAATAAAAAAAAAATGCACATTGCTTTTAAACTTAAGCTAAATTGAAAGTGTAAGTTGCTTCCGTGTGCTCCCAATGGTCCAAAGTCAAATAAATTTCACCATGGTCTTCATTCCAAAGCTTTTTCCAAAGCTTTTCTAAAAGTAAGGGAATTAAGCTGCAACTTGCGTGCAAAACAAAATTGAAACGTGTGCCACCTCCAACTTAAATTAAAATGAACCGTGCATTCATTCCAACCAAATAAAATGAAATCAACACTAAAAGAAAAATAAAATTCACGGTGCAAAATAAAATTCAGCAAAATAAAAGCAAAATGAAATCAGCTATGGATGTCCGTGCCTAAAAGAAAGGAAATGAATAAAACTTCTAAAAGATGCCAGGAGCGTGCACCCTGTACTTCTCACTTGAATCACCACATGATTACTAAGAAAATTAAATGAGCTTCCTAAAATTAATGCATATGCACCGCTGCAGCAAACTAAATATGAACATTTTCTAAAAGATAATCAAAGTCATACGCAAATGAGTTGCTTTCGTGAATCTGTTGAACAAGTTGTGAGCTTCGTAAATGGAAATATAAATCCGTGCAGCTGAAATAAAAAAAAAGAAAATAAAGAAAATAAAGGACACCCAATGCAAAATACCAATCAATGCTTAAAACGAAAAAATTGTTTCTATCATTCACCCCATCTTCAACTAAAACAGCGTTCCAGCCAAGAAGAGGAGAGTGGCGGCTGGAAGGGAATTGTTGGAATCCCTAGGGCCATGTGTCCTATTTTAAGGTTGGGTGGGGTCCACCCAAAAACCCTAAAGTTGCCAAGTGTCCTACAACTATTTTGGCCCATCATGTTTTTGCCAAAATTTGGCCCAATGTGCACAAGCTTGTCTAAAAAAAAAAAAACTTCTAAATTACAATGGATTAATTCTACACTACTAAATTAAAATAGAACTAATTTTAAGAGAGTCTTGAATTATTTTGTCTCCTCCCAATGCTCCAAAATATATCTCCAAAATTTTCCCTGCAATTAAAAATGCAATTAATTAGCTCAAAATATTCAAATTAATTAAAATTAGAATTTCCGATCAAATTAAGCATAATTAGGAAAAACGGGAAAATACCGCAAAATTAAGCACAATTCCCTGATTAATTCTAGCACAATAAACTAAGCAAAGTCAAGAAAATATTGACTCATCACCCACCATGAAAATGCAAGAAGAAACCTCAAGACTCAAGCTCATGCTCTCAACTTCAAGGAACAAGAAATAAAAGGGAAAATGGGAAGGTTTTTCACCACCACCAAGAAAAGACAACCAAGATTTAAGTAAGAGAAGAAGAAAAATTCATCATTGATTCATTGAAGCTCAAAAACCATGCACACCAAAGCTCTCCATGAGAGTTCATACAAAACCTAGAAAAATGAAGTGTAAAAGTGTGCCCAAAATGTGTGTCTCGGAAATTCTCACTAAAATGCTGTCCAACACTCTAAAATGGTGGGGTCCACCTCTAAAAGAAACCCTAAAGTCTATGCCAAGTGTCCCTCAAAGTTTGGGCCCATCATAAAATTTGTCAACATTTGCCAGTGCACAAAATCCTAATTAAAGTTCCTAAACAACTAAGTTACAATTTAATTAAAATTGAAATGACTAAATGTTGAGTCTTTAATGTGCACGCCACCATCCTAATGCTCCAAATGATGTTTCCCAAAATTTCCCTGCAACCAAAAATGCAATTAATCAGCTCAGAAAATTCAAATTAGTGAAAATACGAATTTCCGACCAAATTAAGCAGAACTAGGAAAAACGGGGAAATAACGGACAGTTAAACACAATTCCCTGATTTATTTAAGTGCAATAAACTAAATACAGTCAATAAAATAATGATTCATCAGCCTCCTTTGTCTCACCTTCTACAATTGCAAATGCCACTGGAAAAAGATTTCTATTGCCATCCAGACTCATGGCGGTGAGCAAAGTTCCATGATATTTTCCCGTTAGAAACGTCCCATTGACTTGGAGAATAGGTTTAGAATATTTGAATCCTTGTATGCAAGGACTAAAAGACAAAAAAACTCTTTCCATAATGTAGCAATTATTGTCTGTTTGTCCATCAATCTCCACTGGAGAACCGGTGCACTGTAATATTGTACCAGGGTTTGCTTCCTTCACCGCATGCAACCACCTCGGTAGATGGTTATAAGACTCTTCCCAATCACCAAACTCCATAGCAAGAGCCTTTTGCTTTGCGATCCAAGCTTTTCTGTATGACACGGAATATCCGAATCGAGCTTTAATATATGCAATCAAACTTTTGATGGGAATGGAGGGGTTTGTGTGGACAAAATTTGATACAATTGCGACAATGTGAGTAATATCAAGATTTGTATGATCTTGAGATAGTATGTTTGAGAAACAAGTATGTTGGCCCTCAATATTTTTGATTTCCCAATATTTACGGACTTTGCTGTAGCTTGCCCTCAATCGCCATTGACAACCGTTGTGGTATTCTAGACATCGAATAACATAGATGTTAGGCTTGGATTCAACAACGCTGTATTTTTAACCGTTGGTGATGTGATATTGTTTGATTGCAGCAACAGTTTCCTCCTTTGATTGGAATTGCATATGCTCATGCAGTTTTGGAATTACATGCTAAAATGACTGTGTCATTTGATCGTCATCACCGTGTTTATCGCGAAGTAGGTTATCCATTTCATCATATGTGCTGAAATCATCAACATTATCTAGTATCAAAGGTTCTTGTTCATCAATGTTTTGTGATGACGAAGATGCTCTGAAGTTCCACGATGCCATTACGTAATGGTGTTTAAGGAGAAATAGAATGAAATATGTTGAGAAATGTTGTGAAGATGGATTGGTCTGAAGATGGAAGGCAAAGTAGTGAAGATGGAATGGCAAAGTAGTGAAGATGGAATGGTCTGAAGATGAAATATATTAGTCATGCAAGTAGCCAAGTACTGGTTTTTCTTGGAACCGTGACCTATGTTTAGGTTTGCATGCATTTTTGCATGCATGGTTGCAGGCATGCGTATTAAATCTTGGGCAGTGATCTTTCATTTCTACACAAAATGGAAATGATTTGATTTGACGAAGGTTATGTTGGTTGATGTGTACAAGTTATATATTTAATATTTTTTCATATCATTTAACCAAATAAATCATTAATATTAGAAAACAAACTCATAAAAATGATTTAGAAGTTGTATAATATATATATAATAATTTTGATGGTAAACATAAATAATTCCAAAAAATATTTTTTAAATTTCAAAAAATAAAGTATGTGTGTTTTACATGTTGTATAATTTTCTAATTAATTCTTTGGGTTAAATATGCTTTTAGTCCCTGAAGTTTCACTGATTTTTGGTTTTAGTCTCTGCATCAAACATTGATGGCATTTCATCCTCTTAGTATAGAAACATGTATTTTTAGTCCCTAAAAACAAACAGCGTCAATTTTTCTATGATGCGGCTAACGACACTGCCACGTATTCTTCCACATTCACTGACCATTGCTTGACACGTCTTATGTCAACTGTGTTGATTATTTCAATTTTGAAGTTGAACCTAACTTCATCATTTACGGCAACCCATGCAAAAGCCTTTCGTCTCTCCTCCCTCGCCCTCCACGCCTTGTGCCGGCATTACCGCCATAGTCGCCGTCGGCCACGACATCAGGGTGAGTCTCATTTTCTGGAAGCAAATCGAAAGAAAAAAAAAAAGAATTCCCAAATCAGAAAAAAAGAGTTCAAGGAAATGGGTGAAATTCATCATGTTCAGAGAACCCGTCACCGCAATTTCTTCACAACCCAACCCCTCATTCCCATCACACCTATACCGATATGGTAATCTTGAGGGCCGGCGAAACGCCTCCTCTTTCTCAGTCCATTCGTTTTACAGTCACTCACATTTAGCTTTTCAACCTTGAAAAATGAAAAAAAAGTGCGCCAATCGGAAACTATGAAACCTACGAGAAATCGATACGATTGAGGGAAGTATCCGAGAAATTGGGTGTCTGTAGCAACAGTTTGGTGGAGGGATGTAGGATAGCGCGGGTCGTCATCCCCTTCGCTGCAATGGGTATAGCACCTTTGTTGTTGGGGTCGCGCCGAATCGGAGGAAGAGTGAACCTATCTTCACGGCTGAAACTGGTCATGGAGTCAACTTGATCCTGTAACACTCTGAAACATCTATTGCTCTTCAATAGGGTTATCCATTAAGTTCCAGAGCTCCAACATTGTAGTAGTAAGATCTTGGAGCTACGAAACCCTAAGTTATTACAAATATAACCAGAGGGGAAAACAAAAAAATTCACAAAATACTAAATAAAAATGGCAATTAATTTCTAACTCAATCTTTACCTTCTGCATTCTCTGCAATTTAACCTCCCGTAGACGTTTCGTTCTTGCTTGCGAAGACGAGCTTGGAGCAAGGTCACGATATTGCGGCCAGACGCAGTACCGGTGATGTTTGCCGTCGCCGGTGAAGCAGTTGACGGTGATAGTAGGGTCTCTCTCACGCGAGAGGTTGAGCTTGAGGAGCGAGCAATGCAGTGGCCGGTTTTTGGTTCGTGGCCGGTTGTTGTTCTGGTTGCTTCTCATCGCCGGCGGCACCGAGTGGAGGGGGCTATGCAGGTGGTTGTTCTGGTAGGGGTGACGGCAGTACCTCCGATGGGGTTTCGAACACGTGACTTATCTGGCAGATAGAGAAGAGTGCTGGCATGGCACTGCCGTTAACCCAAAGTTGACGCCGTCCATTTTTAAGGATTATTTTTACATGTTTTCATACTAAAAGGATTAAATGCCATCAATGTTTGATGTAGGAACTAAAACCAAAAATCAGTGAAACTTCAGGGACTAAAAACATATTTAACCCTAATTCTTTTTATGCTAAACATAAGTTTTTACAAATTTTATAATTAAATTCATTTTTTTATTATATTTAAATGATTTCAATTAAATAAAAACTGGAAAAAGGGATGTTGTGGGGGGTGCACGACTTCAACTATGAAAGTCGTGCACCCGCTCCCAACTTCACTTTTTCCATTTTTTATTTAATTTAAATCATTTTAATTAAGTTAAAATTTATTTAAAAATAATAAAAAAACGTTAAAAGGTGAAAATAAATTGGAAAAATAATTAATTGACCTTTTTCAAGTTGTATAATATTGAAAATAATTTTGTGATTATGAGTTAATTTTTTCAATTTTTTTTGAAAACTAAACCAAGTTTTTGAGTGAAAATTAGCATTAAATCATAGATAATTCCAAAAAATATATTTTAAATTTCAAAAAATAAAGTATGTGTGTTTTACATGTATAATTTTCTAATTAATTTTTTTATGCTAAACATAATTTTTTACAATTTTTATAATTAAATTCATTTTTTTATATTTAAATGATTTAAATTAAATAAAAAATGGAAAAAGTGAAATTGTGGGGGGTGCATGACTTCAACTATGGAAGTCAAGTCATGCACCCCCTTCACAACTTCACTTTTTCCATTTTTTATTTAATTAAAATAATTTAAATATAAAAAAATATGATTTTAACCATAAAAAATTGCAAAAAAAAATCTAAATTATTTTATATTTATTATAAGTATTTTATTATAATAAAAAAAATTCATTAAAACAATTAATGTATTCTAAAATGTTGTATATAAATTATGTACAACTTAAATAATTAATTAGGTGTGTGTAGTACTTTGTAGGTTTCCTATTCATGTGGCATGCGTTTGTGCCTTTATGTCTCTGTGTTATCCGTGCAATAATCATTTCATTTCAGCAGTTTTATTACTCTCGCCTAACATTATTGATGGACTGTCAATAATGGTGCACCCATCACGTGAAAGAATTTACTCCATAAATTCATGTGTGAGGAACCTTTGCATTTGCACCAGCAAAACCATTCTTTTCCCAGAGAAAGAATTGCATTCTTCTCCTCTGATTGAATTGCATCTTTTTCCGTTACGCAAAAAATATTCGATATGGCTTTTGCACGTCATCTTCCCGCTGATATGTCTCTTTTGCGTCTTCAAGACAACTACGTTGTTAAGGTAATTTGGGAAGGAAGTGAAAGAGTCCTTTGACCGAGAAGACATGCATTATGGATAGCGAAGCATGTCGATGAACCAGATGAAAGAGTGATCACAGTCGGATTTAACCATATTTTGAAAGTCTCAAATATGGAAATAAATCACGTCCTAATGACTACTTTAATGAAAGGTGGAAAATTGAGACTCATACTGATACATCCACTCTAGATGTATATCTTCAGATCCATGAGGTTGGAGACTTGGAGACGCAAGCTGCAGCAAGAACTCAATTGAACAGCAATGGCAGTAGCAGTTCCAGATGTAGTTCCAAGAATGGCAATAGAGGAGCTGTTTCAATGGAGGTGTTTGGGTTTATGGCAGCGGAGGATAGTGAATTGCAATGGCTATTTGGAATGGAGGAAGCTTTGTATGGAATGGCTATAACTCAGAAGGCCCTCACACATGGAAGGAAGTTGCAGAGGAGAAAGCAAAGCATAGGGTGACTCTTGGAAAGGAGAAATTGGCAATGCATTTTAGCAGAGATTTCTTACTATCATCCAAAAGTGAAGATACAAACTATGCCAAGAGGTTTTATAGATGAACCTCTCGGCCTCATCAAGCAAAATGCCTAGATCCATAACACGGATCTGATGCCTAACTAATCAACATATGCTAAAGGTGTTTGGCTTCTAGAAAGCCTTATGAAACACGTGAAAATTGAGTTTTGTACATATGGAGGGAAGAATCACTAATACAAACCCTTAAGATGATAAGCACACCCCTCCTTATGTAGCAATTACCATTTTACCCCTCTCCATGTTCTTGGGTTGTTCTTTATTTGGTGGGCTTGGGCCCCGCGTATCATCCCCTCCCTCTTGGAAAGGATTTGTCCTCAAATCTGATGGTTCGCTTGAGGACTTATTTTTGTAGACTTCACTAAAAATTCCTCCAGGATCAAATATCCACCTGCAATAAGCATTAAACATATCACTAATTAGTTTTCTATGACTCCACAGAATATATAAAAGAACATGTTTAGAAGAAGGTTTCTTAATTTTAAAGTGTTCAAGTTTAATACTATGAAGAAACCCTTCTTCTTTTGAAATTTTATTTGTTTCTTGAGTTAGTGGTATCCATAAAAGTAACCCTAACCCAAGTTGTGAATTGCCATGTATTGAAGGTTTCATTTTTAAAGATGGCATGGCAAATTCTTGGAAAGAAAAGCGATATTTTGGACTTTCAAAAATAAATGAAAAAAAGTGAAAGGATAGTAAACCTCCCCTTAATAGTTTTGATTCCATTGTTGTTGGAGGAGATATTGCTCTTAGTTACTTTTGTTCACTTTCTTCCACTTCTTTTCTTTCAATTTCTTCTTTGTCTTCTCTTTCTTTTTCTTTTATTCTCTCTTCCTCTTTTCTTCTCTCTTTTTCTCTCTCTTCTTCCTCTCTTTTTCTTCTGTCTTCTTCTATCTTTTCTTCTCTTTTTCTTCTCTCTAATTCTTCCTTTTCTCTTCTCTCTTGCTCTATTCTCTCTTGCTCTCTTCTCTCTTGCTCTATTCTCTCTTGCTCTCTTCTCTCTTGCTCTATTCTCTCTTGTTCTCTTCTCTCTTGCTGTATTCTCTCTTGTTCTCTTCTCTCTTGCTCTATTCTCTCTTGTTCTCTTCTCTCTCTTTCTTCCTTTTCTTTTCTCTCTTTTTCTCTTCTTTCTCTTGATTGTTGCTCTTGTTTTTCTCTTTTTAATCGCTCATCTCTATATTTGCTTGTCTCTTCCCATAACCTCTTAAGATTTTCTAGAAACTCACTTTCCCTACGAGAGAACCCATTTAAATTGTTAATGAATGACTGTCCTTTTCTAATAAGTTCTCTCATAAGTTCTAAATTTCTTTGAGATTCTGGAGGCACAAACTTTCTTCTCAAACAAGCTTTCAATTCTTTCCAATTATGGCTGGGGAATTTTCTACCTATCCTAACATGGTATTGCCTTTCTTCCCACCACTCTCTTGCATATTTTTCAAAACTAGAAGTGTAAAGACTAAGGATGTAAGATTCACAATCTCTAGAATAATAGGATTCAGATTTNCTTCTGCTAACCATGAAGAAATGCATGTCCTCAATTTCCCTTTCCCAAGCTAGGTATGTTAATGCACCAATATCCTCACCAAAGGATNGAATATTTTCCCTAGCTTGTTTATACAAATTATTCTCAATCCTATCAAACTCATAAAATGAACAAGTCTTACTTCTAGCTTTGTCATGCTCTCTCTTGATATCTTTGTAACTAAGTGGCTTATCAAAATTAAAATCCCTAGAAAAGTATCTTCCAGANATTTTATGAATTTAAAAGNTTTCTTGAAGTAAGGATNAAAAGATTTCACTTAAAAGCAATATTCCAGGTAAGGGAGGTGAATCACTAGGATTGCTTAAGTACCAAGCCTTATCCTTGCCAAATATGCTTCTAGCTACTTACTAGAGTCCTTAGATCAAAATAACTCTTAAATCCACTTAAGTCTTAAAGACAACAAAAACACACAAAGCAAAAAAAAAAAAAAACAACCTAGACTCTAAATTCGGACCCCTAAGAGAGCTTCCTATTCGCACAAGATATAGGCTATCTAGTCGAGAATTGGAAAAGCAATTAAAGTGAGGTCTCCTAGGTGAGGCTTAGACTTTGGATCTAAGACACACTCACCGTCTACCCAATTTTAGGTTGTGAGACTTCTTTGAGTCTAGTTACAAATGAGTGAAGAGCACTTGTGAACTCTATCACCTCACTTGCTTGGATATGAAACTTTACAACCAAAAACCAAATGAAAATTACAAAAGAAGCTTGGTAAATTGGAAAGGAAATTAGAATAGACTAAGGAATTGATGTGTGCAGCTTTGGTTGCTCTCAAACAAGATGGAATCTACTGGATTCACACACAAATCTCTCAACTGCAATGTGATCACTCAAAGTTGGATGAAATTCTGCAGATTCAAGGTTGCTGTTGTTGCTGTTTTGGTGTCAGCAACTCAGTTACAGCGTTAGCCAAAAAAAACTCCAGCGTCTGATGCGTGCTCAACTTTCCTCCCCAGTAGTTCACTTTGTGACTTGCTTTCTCAATCACTGACTCCCTTTGATGCTTCCCTGTGTGTTGGGCCGTCTGGGTTGTGTATCAGTTTAACCGGAATCACAGATCAGTCCCTGCTTATGTCTGCAATACTGCCACAATTTTACACCAAAATGACAGCAACACCAAACCTTTTGTCAAACAGTTTGTGTGCAGAATGCCAAACAAACAAACTAAGATGCTTTCGAACAAGGTAGCACTCCAAGAGAACTTAAGAATGGTTCTAGATTAGATTAAGAAAATAAGAAAAGCGCATCATGTTGCAACAAATCAAATTTGAGTGATTTCACAAAATTTAGCAAAGTGTTTGATGAAATGACTCAAAGAAAATAGACTTTGGTTTTTCTACAGTTGGCTCTCACAGTTTTCAAAGGGGATTGCGGAATTAATTGCCTTTTAATATTGGTTTGCAGATTGCAATGATAATAAGAACATTTTAAAATTGATCCCAACTTTCGCCAATCCCAAACAATCAAGATAAGACATCAATCTCAAATTTGGTAAACAAGCAAGTTAAAAGCACTACTATGCTGACTGGAATTTGGTCTGGATCAGTAATGCAGCAGAGTAATTGGTTATTTGCAAGTTTAGACAAGTTTTTAAGATGCAAACATTGATGTCTAACCAGTTATATAGATCCCACACGGTACAGAACAAAATTTCAATGTGTCACTTCCCAAAATATGGTCAAACAAGGTGTTCTAGGTAGTGGTACTGGACATTTTCTAAAATTTGACCATTTGAACAGTAAATGCCAACTTTGATTCACTTAATACAGATGTTTAATCACTCAATTCACTATGAAACAACTGTATTGATGTAAGGATAGTTCTAGTTGAGGAATTCAAGCACAAATGAGGAAGTGGCATGATGATTTTGTGCATTTGTGATAGTTTGACCATAAAATCATCTTAGACACATCTTAAATGATCAAACAAAGTTGACTTGAGGTGTTAAATGCACAAACTATAGCCAATGTTCAATTTCACCACTTGAGTTGCTAAGTTATGCAGATTTCACAAAATTGCAGCACTTGAAACAGATTTAATGGAAGCAAAATTATGCAGACCAGCAATTGATGAAAAAAAACAAGTGATCCTAATTCTAGATCTAACTTCAGAAATTGAGTTAGAAGAAAGCTTTTGATCTAGAACAACACAAAGAACACAACACGGTGCATAGCTGAAATAGAACACTTTTTAAACCAGATTTTGATTAACTCACTACACGTTTTTGCAAATCTGTGATGCGTGAGAATTATAAGCATTTGAAACACGTTTAATATCATTAAGCAGACTTGCTCACAGCTTGAAACATCAAAAATCTGGACAGAAACAGAAAATAGTAAATCAAATCAGAGAATGCTATTTTCTGCAGAATTTTCAGCGTGAAACCATGTGCTTATGCTTTTGAGGCTCAAATGATCAAAGCTGACTTGGTGTCTTTGCTTTTTAGATCAACATATAGCTTAGCAAAGTCACTAGTCTCAATGAAAAACGAAAGAAAATGGGTTTGAACAGAATCAAAATAACATGACAGTGACAACACAGCAAAATATTTTGCACATGACTGACAAAACTGGAGAAATGAAAAAAACGGAAGCTGGAAATGAAGAAAACTAATGATTGCACCGATTAAAATGTAAAAAACACGCTAGAGAACAAGTGAATGAACAATATAATCCACTCAAAACCAGGTGTACATTAGAAACTCAATGGAACAGTGAACATAGAAGCAAAGACAGTGCAGAAAGTTCATGACAATGTGGATTTGAAAGAAAGGAAACTTAGCTTGAGCGTGATGCAGAATCTAGGCTCTGAATACCACTTGATACATCCACTCTAGATGTATATCTTCAGATCCATGAGGTTGGAGACTTGGAGACGCAAGCTGCAGCCAGAACTCAATTGAACAGCAACGGCAGTAGAAGTTCCAGATGCAGTGTCGAGAATGGCAGCAGAGGAGCTGTTTCAATGGAGGTGTTTGGGTTTATGGCAGCGGAGGATAGTAAATTTCAATGGCTATTTGGAATGGAGGAAGCTTTGTATGGAATGGCTATAACTCAGAAGGCCCTCACACATGGAAGGAAGTTGCAGAGGAGAAAGCAAAGCATAGGGTGACTCTTGGAAAGGAGAAATTGGCAATGCATTTTAGCAGAGATTTCTTACTATCATCCAAAAGTGAAGATACAAACTATTGAAGGTCATGCTGTCACTGGGATCAGTATTGGACCTCTGAAATTATTTTGCCAGCAACTACTAGGACATGTTCCACCGGAAAATACTATCAGGGGGAACATGATAAAATTGTCCTGGCTGAATAATACATTTCGCCAGTTACCTGATGACGCCTCCGATGAGTTAGTGGAACAACACGCTAGAGCGTACATGTTGATGCTAATTGGCAGCATACTAATGCCAGATACTTCTGCAAGCATGGTACATTTGATGTATCTACCACTTTTAGCTGACTTGCAGATGGTGGCAAACTATAGTTGGGCATCTGCAGTTCTTTCCTGTTTATACCGTGCCCTTGATCATGGTACAAGAGTTGATCAAGACAATATTGGCGGCTGCATGAATGTAAGACCCGAGAAAAATGTAGAGTTTATAAATAAGTCTTAAATATGTTTTATTAAAATTTTACATGATATTACAAGGTGTTATACAATTCAGTTGGTGTGCAGGTCTTGAGAATAACATAAAGTTCTATATTATTTTGTTGATATAAGTGTAAGACTTGCTATCGTTTTGATGGTTAAATTTGTGATGTGTTATATTTTAGTGTGATGTGTTGGCTTGTTGCTAAAAATATTTATTTAGGATTGAATGTAAAATAGTTGAGTTCTTAAAGAGAGAGTTTCTTGTGAAACATTTGTTTGATTTTACTTATATTTTCTTAAGGGCAAGAATGTCTTCTCCATTTTGTGATTGAGGTGTGAAAGTTATAAATAAGGGTGTGGAAAATAAAGAAAAGTACTTTAAATAATATAAGTTAAAAATTAGGAAAAAAAAAGGGTAGGAGGTTATTTTGTTAAAATCACCTGAGATATTATAGGAAGCACTACCTAGGTGGTTTCTTTTAATTATAATATGATTTATTTAAAAAAAAAGGAGGTTTATAAAAGAAAGGAAAAGAGATTACGTTAAGAAGGGAGTGAAAGAGAACAAGGAGCATCGTAAATTAGAAACTTTCTTTGAAGAAGATATAGCAGAAGTGTGAAGACCTATTTTGATTGATACTCTATAATTGGCTAAGGTATGGGAAGTTTACCTTGAATAATTATTTATTTGGTTGATAGATAATAGTTTTGAATGTTTTGAACAGTTTATTAAAGTGCTTGATTGTTTGAAGAATTATGAGATTATGTAATCTTTCTACCATGAAAAATGTTTCATTGATTTTCGTTTATGTGCATTTATAATTTAATTTGGCAAATAGATATTTAAATGATGGTTGAAAGAAAAGTGAATACTGGAATAAAAGAACGAATTAGGGTTTATAATTTCTTTTGAATTATAATTAATAATTTATAAGAAATTAGATTTTTACTTTTATAATTAAGCAATTACGAGCAGTGAGGTCTTTCCTTCTTAATGACAATTAGAATTATATTAGGAATCATATTTTTCTTCTAATTATAATTAGAAGTTTATTACGATTAGAATTTCAATTTATAAATAATTGAATCCTAATTAAATTCTTTCTCCACTCAGATTTTCCCTACCTTTAATTGAATTTCCTATTGAATTTCATATTGTTAGTTCTAATTTGAAAATAGAGCTAAGAATCCTAAAAGAAGAATCATTTTCCAATCTTGGTTCCTCTCGACAGGCCCAGTGCTGGGGTGTCATCGTGGGTCTCGCTGCAATCTAGGGAGGGTTTCCTCCTTCTCTTCAGCCTTGTTCATGTTTGCATCGCAAGGAGGGAGGCTCCCTTTTTCTTTTCCTCTTCTGCTTCGTCTCACAGGGAGAGAGACGTTGTTCTTTGCCTCGTTTTCTGGTTTTGGTTTCGGGTTTTTGCAAGGCAAAGGAGGAGGTTTCGCTTTTCTCATTTCTGTCTGGGTTTGTGTTTCGTAGGAGAGGAGGTTCCTTTCCTCTCCTCTTTTTCTGGCCATTCTGACAAGGAGGTTCGTTCCAACGTCTAAGCAATGAGAGGAGCTCGATTTGTCGGCGTTCTCGTAGTGATCGGGATCGCGGAAGCTCCCTCTTTTGAAGCAACCTGTGACGGTAGCAGAATGGGCTGCATTCTTGATTCACGTTTCTGATTAAGGTTTCTCTGAAATTGGGAATTTTGGGAGGTTTTGGAATCTGTAATTGCAAATTGGGGGTTTCTGATCTTGTTCTTCTAATTTGGGAATTCTCTTTTAAGAGCGTTGTTCTTGTTTTCACAAATTGTGTTTTGGGATCAGAGTTCTGCTTTGGGAAAATTATTGAGTTCTTGATTCCGTAATATTCCATTTGAGGTTGATGATCGAGATGTTGGGGATCTGGCTTTCAGATTCTGTTTTGAGAATGAGGTCCCTGTTTTGAGTTCATGACCTTAGGGTTTGAGTGTAGGGTGTTCGAATTAAATATCTGGTTTGGCTCTTCGTGTGATCGGAGGTTGAGTTTCTTGAGCTCGCACCTTTGAGTGCTTGGTTTCGTGGTGGTTTTCACCTTCGAGGTGGCCAAAGAGTATGAGCACCTGTTCAGGTTGAATGACAGTGGGCCGTGGGTTGATGTGGGTTGAACCTGCTTGGGCCTGCTCAAGCCCATAGTTGAACTTTGTGAAACTCAGATTTTTAGAATCGTTGAGATAGAATGTTTAAAAAAAAGGTAAGGGATAAAGAGGAAGTAACGAAATTTTAAATATATTTGGAAATCGAAACGGTAGGGTCCAAAAATAAAAGATTATGTGTGGGAATTAAAATCAATTAATTAATAGATACGAAATTGGAAATATGAAATAAATATTAATGAGTTTTAAGGATGAAAATAATGAGATTACAATCATTAATTAGAATATTAAATTACTTACCGATTTTAGTTTGATAATGGAAGAAAAATAAGGTGATTATAATCTTTAAATAGATCAGTAAATGTTTTATTATTTTTGGTTTATTATTAAATGTTATTTATTTATTTATTTTGATTTATTGTTGGAGTAGAATTCATATGGTGTTTATGTTGATTAATTGGGAATTTGATTTTAATGTTTGATCAAAATAATACATGATATATTATTTTGGATTGTTAATAAATTATATTTGGTTATTGTTTGTAATTGATTGTTGAATGAAATCTATTGAACACATTATATTCTTGGTTGAGACTTGTGAATTAATAAGATTAGGTAGAAAAGGAGAGTGATTGCTTTGTTTAGAAATCCGATAAACTTTGACTAATGATTGAAATGAGTGAGTGTTGAAGTTGGGATAAATGAGTGTTGGAATTGTACCTAAACAAGTGGTTGATCGATGAGCGTAAGAGTGAGGGATAAGTTCGCTTTCTGTACCTAGTAAAGCCTGAGACTATCGACCGGTCGAGATAGCAACTTCCTTTGGCCTTGTGTGCGAAAAGGGAGCGCCCGGGTATTGAGCCCTCCTTGTGTGGGGGTGATGGTGTTTGCCTTGTCCTTGTGTGGCAGGAAACATGTTCCTTAGCCAGGTAGGCGGGACTACTCGATCAGACCTGTAGGAGGGGCTACAGGGGACTTGTGGGGAGGCCACAAGTTTGAGGTAGGGTACAGGAGTGTGACCGATTCTTTTCACTATGGAGTTATGGTATTGTGGAGGCTCATGGTGTGATTCATGATGAAGGATTCATGATGGGGTTAGTTCTGATGGAGGTACATGTGAAGCTGATTGTGGTTACAGTATTTGGAAATGATTAGTTAATGGGAATGTTGATTATGTTCATAGTATAGAAAAAATTATGTGAGTAAGGGTAACATTGTGAATGAATGATATTATTATTATTAAGTTGTGATTACTTATCTTGTACATATTTTTATTGTCATTGGTTGTGTTTATGGTAGCTTACCCATATTGGTTTATGTTTGTGGTTGTGTGTGTCTTGCGATGATCGTATAACTTTTGGTTATACGGGAGCAGATGTTGCAGATGATTCAGATGCATGATAGAGATGCGCGAGTGGGAAAAAGGACTTATGTCAATTAAAGTTTTCGTGCTATAAATGTTAGAGACAATGTAATCGAGTTTATTTTATTTTGTCTTTATTTTACTAATTTCGATATTTTATAAGTGGATTTCCGCGATGATATTATGATTTTAAAAATTTTAAATTTTCCCTAAAAATTGAGACATCCCAAAAATCGAGATGTTACAATATTGTTACAGTGTTAGGCATGGGAAAGAATAACATGTATTGCTCTGCAAATACATGAGGTAAATCAGGACAACATTTATGGCGGTGCTGTTTTTCCATTGGCGAAAAGATGGTGTCGAACAACACAATCAATTTTTCGCGACACCACAAATTTACAGCAATTTCGTCAGAAATTGGATGACCTTACACCGAAACAGGTATTCTACATTTCAATATTTCGACCTAAATATACCATAAATTATTTTCTAACCAATTATTAAAATATTTCAGTTCCTATGGACTCCCTACCGACGTGATTAGATTCGTCACATGATTCCAGTCCAACTGCCCCCCACTTCTCGAGCAGTTGTGCCTCTTATATGTTTCTCAGTTGTAGAATTCCACCACTCAGACCATGTTATGCGTCAATTTGGATTTCGACAACTTGTCCCACAACCATCGATAAATCTGGACGACATACATAAAGAGGATATGAGAGGACGAGCAGACTGGGATTGGTAAGAACACCATAAACAATGGATTAGTTTATGGAATGACCGTCAAAATTGTATCTTTAACAGTGTTCCATTCCACAGAAATGGTCACTTGCGTGACGATTCTGAGTATATGCAGTGGTACATAAGTCATACAATTCGTTATTTAGCTCCAATTGAAGATGACTAATCGGACGAAGAGGTTAAACTATATTTGTATTTTTTCATTATGTAATGTTTATTATTTCCTGCAAAACTAACCTCAATATTCTTTTCAGCAGTATGACTTGGATCAACAACAACATTTTCAAGCACCGTCTACATATCGTTCATCACTACCATACGACGTCCCACAAAGGTCTTCCTTTGACCACCTGCAATATCCATATCCAACTCAGTATCCTCAAGGTGGACACTCTTATGGTTATTATTCACCATCAACACCACACAGTGCAGGTCCATCAACATTTACTGCGAGTCCTTCGCATCATTTTGGAACGTCTACAATGACTCCATCGTTTGCATACGAACACGCTTCTTCGTCATAAAACGTTTATCGCTTAACAATGGATTTCCAAAACGAACAACATTCCATTGAAAGAGAAGACGAAGGTACGCAATCTCTGCAACCACAAAGACGAGGGCAACGCCAAAGAAGAAGACCAACTTGTGGGACTCGAGGACATAGATAAACCTTAACAAATAATATTTTATCATCTACCATGTATGTTTAACAATTAATAAAAATTTATTCTCATAAAGAATATTGTGTAACTTTCAACTAAGAATATTGTGTCATAGAAATTTATTCTCATAAGAATATTGTCTAACTTTCAACTAAGAATATTTTTTCATAACAATATTTTCTCTCCAAAAGAACTTTAAATTTCCACACTATAAATACCACCATACCAATACAAACTCACAACATAGAACCTCATACCATACATTGATTCCCATTCTTATTTCTTCGTACTTCATCTCTTTTCAAAAAAATAACATGTACACTGATGATGTTTATGGCATGAACGCCACGTCCACAGAAAACATATATAACTCATACCTTGCTGCCTTATTTCAAGACGGTGAAAGTAGGAATGGGAATGATGGGGTTGAGTTTATATGTGACCATCCAAAATTGTTTTGCATCCCATACGACTGCACCCACAAACTCCTTAAGGAAAAAGTTTGCATAGCATCTGAGAAACCCACTAGCAAAGCCATCAACAACTTGTACTTCCGTCAACCTAAAATTCAAGTTGATCAAACAATCTCCTATGAAGTCGTTAAGCTAGGATCAGATGAAGATGTCACACAAATGATAACATGTAAGTCTCACTTTCCTGTTAACGCAGTAATAGAAATTTATGTTACATGGGTAAGATCTCCGGACCAAATCATGGGTCTTATGATTCCAACAAATGCATCATCTTCATCCACGGCTCCAACAAATGACATTCCAAACTCACTGATAATAATTTATTTCGGAGGTCAACTTAAAGGTGCTGGAATCATAGAAAGTCAGTTTAGTTACGGGCTCAAATTCCGATCAGATGCAAAAGTCACCACCTCAACAATCACAATATCTCATTCAATGAACTCCATTCTCAAATAAGTGAAATTGTGTAGTGTGGAGATAGAAGAGTTGTCACGTATATCGACTATCGTCGTTTAATCAAGGTACGTAACAACCATCTAATTCATGATACAACTTCCATAAAATGTGATAATGATATTGCACATATGATTGGACGTTGGCAAAAAGCACAAACTATTGATAGGTCTGTTAAACGTCCAAACACGTCTCAGTATATTGAACTATTCGTCAAAACAATAGATATACGTCCTCCAACTCAATCTAAGCACTACGAGGATCTTAAAGATTCGACTTACACGGACGAAGACGGACAAACAAGAACAAGATTCATATACCCTTTACGTCAATGGTAATCTGTAATGTTTAACAATCTTTCTACAAAAAAGAAGGGATTTACCGACGGACAAAAGCCCTCGGTAATGACAAAAGGCCGTCGGTAAACGCACCTTACCGACGGCTTTTCGACGGCTCCAAAGCCGTTGGTAATTTGCTTGTCGGAAACCCTACCGACGGCCTTCGGGCCCTCGGTAACACCGAGGGCCTTAAAGCCCTTGGTAATATCGAAGGCCACGAGGCCGTGGGTAATACCGAAGGCCATGAGGCCCTCGGTAACGCTTTCCGAAGTGTGTGTGTTTAGCGACGGCCTAGAGGCCGTCTGTAATTTAGACAGTCTTTTGCAGTCGAATTTGCTTCTTTATTAAACGCAAAACCTGCAAAATGAAAAATCAACAATCCCAAACATCAATTTATCCAGACAACATCAATTCAAATGTAATCATTCAACATTCATCAAGAAAACTTCAATCATTCTAAGTTTCCAAAAGATGATAAGTGTCAAAACAAAGTTTAAATGCAATCCCAAACTTCTAAGTTTAAATGCAAAACAAAGTTTAAATGCAATCCCAAACTTCTAAGTTTAAAATGGAAAACAAAGTTTGATACTAAAATACTAACTTCAAAGTTTGATAAGTGTCAAAGTTCTTAAAAAAGAAAACCTAACAATTTTTTTTCTAAAGTTCCTAAATATCAAAACCTATGATAACCATCAGGATTAGGATTATCACGATCATTAGAATCATCACTATCTTCGTCTTGCACAACCGTGGTCTGGAAAGGAGGCTGCTGAGGTGGACAGGGCTGCTGGGATGATGATGGGGCGATATGTCCTTGCTGATGAACCAATGTCCTAACCAGATTTTCCAGATTTTCAAATCTGGCTAGAAGTGAATCATAAGCATCTTTACTGACGACATTGTTGGGGTCAAATGTGGTAGAGGTAGATGGTTGATGTCTGAATATACCTCCTCTTCCAGCACTATAATGAGAGGCAAGTTGCCCTACCCCATACAGTCGTCCTTTCTTTTTTCCCCCGAACGTATCAACCCAGCATTGGGTCCTGATCGTTTCTTCATCAGCATCTACTCTACCATCAGCACCAGATCCCTCCTCTGGTCTCGCCTGTGTCAATCTCGCAGAAAAATCTTCCTATTAAATAAGATAGAAAACATCAGTAACATTAATTTGAAAGTGTGAAAAAAGAGTACAAAATTGAATGTTGTTAAAAAGTTTACTTACAATGGTCTTGCGAGACCTCTCATCAACATATTCACCAGTCCCCTTGCGAATATGAGTCTGTGTAAAGACCTCATCAACATGAACAACCCGTCCAAGCACCGCTGCCTGTGATATTTTAAAACATACGAATGACACATATATTAATTTCAAAGTACATGATGTTATTGAGTTATTGATAAGAAAAGAATCAAGATTTTTACCATACGAATCGCATGTTCATGTGTGGTGATGGATCCTCCAGTATGCAGTGCACCACCTTTTTCTGATGCCCTATTTTTTTGGGCGGTAGCACATTTAATGCGATATTGTGGCGTATTCCAATGCGCCAACAATGAATTCCATATGTGCTCCCCTACCCAATGGGGGCGTTGTCCTGCGATCCGGGCATCTCTAAACATTTCTGATAATCGGTGAGATGCTTTCATGTTAAAGTTTTTGTGAATTTGAGTTTCATGCTCAGCTGCCCACTGTAGCTTTTGCTGTTACAATAGATAATGTTAAAATAAAGCAAATGAAATTCCTATTTGAATATGGTGATGCAAGATGATTAAGTAACACATGGTTTTACCTTAAATCTCTCCCAAAACAGTTTTTTGTCGTCGTCAGAGATTACTCCCCATGATGCCCAGGGCTGTAGAAATTGTTGCTTAATAGTCCTAGTGATGGCCTGTGAAGCAACTCTAGAAGGAAGAAACCTGAAATATGAATGTAAGAAAGTTATGAATGTACAACCATAGTAAGATCAAAAATTTAATGCAAAATACAAGACTAAGAAGAAGATATGGTATTACCCTTTTCCGCACGGCTCAATGAATTGTCGATCATGAGGAGTAGGATCATCCAAATCAGCAGTATCAGTAGGATCAGCAGCATCAGTAGATGGCTGGTGTACATCTGGAGATGGTGTAGAAGGTGGTGTGGGGAAAGAAGAGGGATGAATATATGGTGTTTGCCCTACCACTAAAGGAGTAGGCACTACAGTAGGAGGTGTGAGCCCTATAGTAGAAGGAGTGGGCCCTATAGTAGAAGGTGTGGGCCTCACAGAAGGTGTGGGCGCCGTAGAAGGGGGTGGTGGACGTGAGGATCCAACATCTGGTCGAGTTCTGGCATTGGAAAATGGTATCTCCGAAGGAACTCTAACAACGTACTTCGCCTTCCTAGCCTTTTTTACCGTCTTGCCCTTGTCAGGACGTGAAGGCTCCTGCCCTGACATTACTATAATTTAAAATATATAAATAAATAGACAATTAAACGCAAAGTAGACAATTTGTATTTAATAAATGATTTAATATTATATAATCGTGAATCGTAGAAATGTCAAAATACAAGCATTTAATTAATTCAATCGTCTTCATCATCCTCATTGTCATCATTGTTTGATGCGTCACTATGATCATCATAGTCATCATCATCATCTTCATCGTCATCTTCTTCGTCATCTTCAAGTTCTTCATCATCGTCGTCTTGTTCTTCATCTTGTTCTTCTCCTTCTTCTTCATGTTCTTGTATCTGTCCTTCTAACTCTTCAGCATCACCATCGAAGTCTTGCAATGCAAATACACCTTCAACTTCAATAATTTCATTTCCATGTGTCATTTCATCAACTTGGAAAGGGATATCGTCTTC
>NC_028361.1:13280842-13289452 GCF_000741045.1 Vigna radiata var. radiata | reverse complement strand
TTTGGCTTTAGGAACCTACCATTATCTTTGGGCTTCAACTCTAAGTCTCTTCGTGCACAATACAAAGATATATCTTTCCTTGCCTTTTCATTATCTTTCGTCTTGGCACTAACATTCATGACTGTGTTAAAGATGTTGTCAAAGAAATTCTTTTCTATATGCATGACATCCAGGTTATGTCTCAACAAGTTATCCTTCCAATACGGAAGATCCTAAAAAATGCTTCTCTTTGTCCAGTTATGCCACTCCCCGAACCCTTCAATCCTATTGATACCACTTTCATTGACTTTTGGAAAATGTTTAACTCTTCTCCAAACTTGAGATGGATTAAGCCTAGGAGGTGGCATATCTTTTTCACGTTGCCCTTTGCGAAAAGCCTTTTTGTTCCTCCGAAACATGTGATCAATGGGCAAGAACCTCCTATGGCAATCAAACCAACAACTTTTCCGACCATGCGTCAATAAGAATGAATTTGTGTGTTCCATGCAATGCGGACAAGCTAATCGACCATGCGTGCTCCAACCAGATAACATGCCATACGCTAGAAATTCATTAATAGTCCACATCAAAGCTGCCCTCATAAGAAAATTTTGCTTCCTTGATACATCATACGTCCATATACCGGTCCACAACTTCTTCAAATCATCAATCAAAGGCTCTAAATACACATCAACCCCTGATTTAGGATTAGATGGTCCTGGTATTATACACGTTAAAAACATGTAAGGTTTTGTCATACACATCTCAGGTGGAAGATTATATGGGGTAACAATCACCGGCCAACATGAATATGGTGATGCAGACGGCTGAATGTATGGAGTAAACCTATCCGAACATAGACCAAGTCTCACGTTACGAGCATCACTGGCGAAAGATGGATGTTTACGGTTGAAGTGCTTCCAGGCTTCACCATCAGAAGGATGCTGTCAGTGCTGCAGTCTCTTTTCCATCCACCTCTCTCCAAAGTAAGACCTCCATCGTTGCCCCGGAGAGAGTCATTTTCAACAAGGTATGTCTAATCAGAATTTCATTTTGATCATCTATCATGACTTTTTTATCATTTATGATTGGAGAATTACATTAAAAGTAGCTAAGTAAATGTTGTATGTAAGTTTTGTCTTTGATGTAATTGAGGACTGATATTGCAGTTTAGATGATCGGGTTGTTAAGTAAGGTTGCTATCTCAGGTTCCATTTCAATACAGAGATGTTTCCAGCAATGGAAGGGTGGTTTCCATCAGAGCTCAGGTCACCACTGAGGCACCAACCAAGGTTGAAAAAGAGTCTAAGAAACAGGAGGAAGGTGTGATTGTGAACAAGTTCAAACCCAAGGCCCCATACATTGGTAGAGTCCTTCTCAACACAAAGATCACAGGGGATGATGCTCCAGGAGAAACTTGGCACATGGTCTTCAGCACCGAGGGTGAGAAGTTCATTACTTTTCCCTTTCTTTTCTCTTTTCTTTTTCTCTTTGTAGACGACTAATTTTCTAGTGTTTTGATTTCAGGAGAGGTTCCTTACAGAGAAGGACAACTAAAAGCTGTGGCTGAGAAAAAAAAAATTAAGCTAGAAAAATTTGACCATCGTCTTAATTACTACCTGGATCAGTCATGTGTATTGAGATGCTGGTTTTGAAAAGATGTTGGTTGACATCAAAGCATCAAACATCTTAGTCAATGAGAACCTAAAGGCCAAAGTGGCAGATTTTGGTTTTGCACGGTTATCTGATGATTCTACAGCAAATCATATTTCAACTCAAGTAAAAGGAACAACTGGTTACATGGATCCTGAGTATCTAAGAACATATCAACTCAATAAAAAAAGTTATGTTTATTTCTTTGGTGTTTTTCTTGTAGAAATGGTGACAGGAAGGCATCCAATTGAACCAAAGAGACCCCTTGATGAAAAAGTGACAATCTGATGGGTAAGTGTATCAGTTCTTCAAAATTTCAACTTAAAGAGTAAATTATCACATTGCTTTGGAGTAAGCAGTACCTGTTTAAACTACTTATGAAAGGCAAACAGAACTTCAATCAAAATTTTGAAAGCAATAAGTGAACTTTTGACCGGCAACACTCTCAAATTAAAAAGGTGCATGATAGATACACATTATTTACTTAGGTTAGTGGGTTGAAGGAACAAGACATTTTATTAAAAAAAATGTCTGCAACAGGAATGGGACCAATAATCATATCAAACAAGAACACTAATATAGGAACAACTGCTAAGTCCTGGAATAACAAACAGAAAATGAACAAAGTTAACTATATCAATCATACAAGATGAGTCCTAACAACCACATCTTTTTTTATTAAAAAAAAATCATACTTGGAGAATGAGACTGTGACATGCAAGAGTTCAGGACAAAAACCTGCAGAAGAAGTATTCCAAGAGTTGCTGAACCAAATCTTGTTGTAAGCTCACCTTTCTTTGCTAGAAGCTACAAATACATATATGATTGATAAGTTGAATTATCCATATTTAATGTCACACATGACAGGGGATTCATGCATGGGGAACACTTAAAATTAAACCTTATTTGACGGAAAATATTAAATATGAACAAACCTGTTTATTAAAATCTCCAAACATGATTGAGTATGATCACAAAGTCTAAGAAATTGTTCGCACAATTTAGGGCGCAACAACAAGAATTGTTTTGAAAGTAATTTTGTTTTCAAATAAAAAACAAACTATAAAGAAAGAAGTGATATAGAAATATAGGAGGATAAGATATTCCTGACAAGACAATTAATTAAAGAAAAGATTATAAAGAACCAACAAAACAGAAGCGAAGAGTAACAATATTAAAATTTATCCAACTAAAATCATATCTATTTCTTAATTATAAGGCAGGCCATTTGAACCCTAAGTTTGGTTCTTTGCAACCAAAACTTACATACTGTATGGCACAAAACAGAGGTAATTTCATACCACTATAAGATGGAGTAGGACTCTCCATTCTAGTAAATGTGATTCTCAACACTGCACATAACACACTGTTGCAAACTGTGTAAGTTGAAGTTGTGTACACACTAGAGAGCAGAGAGCTCACTGTTACAATAAAAATTTTGAACACGATGCTTTTGAACTTTAATTGTTACAGTTTCTGGATTGTCACATATAGCTATTGAACTTTAATTGAACTCAATCTAATTTATTGTAACTTTTTTTGTTGATTACTTTGTCTACTATACATTTTTATTGTTTAGTTACAAAGTTATGAGTATTGCTACTGCAGTTTTTGAATGCCCTGATAAGCATTTAACTTCTCATTGTTAACATTGTCTTGGCTCTATTCATTCAGCAAACCTGGCTGCTAGTTTTTCACTTGCATCATAAAAGTCACCTTATAATGTCTTATTGTAATTCTTGTGTTGGTTATTGGGTTGGCTTGACCAAAATTGTAACAATTCATGAGGAACTGTTTCCAGTGTAGAGAAACACATGTTGCTAATATGATTATAGCATATCCTTCTGCTTTGAAGTAACTTACAGCTGATTGTCCTTTTTTAATTGTGAGTTGTGTTTCCTTTTTTTTTATTTTGGCCTTTTTGCAATCTGATGAAGCCAAGTGTCTGCATGCAGTGTTTGATCAAGAAGGACAGAGAAGATCAAAATGACCCTAATATGTCTGAATTTTATGATAAGTTGGCCAATGCATATAATGATCCAGCTTTGATGCCAATCAAATATTCAGGAAGAAGTGTTAATAGCCCCTGGCTTCCTCTACTTAATAAATCAAAAGTTNAAGTTCATAATTAGCTTCTTATGGCTTCACTTGTAAGTAACATTGTAGAGTTTAACAGATGGTTTGTTATGCTAAGACAATGTACCTTCATCTTCTGACTTTGAATTTATACGATTTCAGCTACTGGTCTAAAGAAACAAAACAATAAGACCTTCACATATTACCTATTTATTCGGTTTTTATAACACTATATATTATATATACTATCAAATTCAAAAGACCATGAAAACATATTACGCGACATCACCAACACTATAAAAAACAGAGAGCATGAAGAAGAGCAATGTGTAAGCAAAATCAAATTCAAGAAAACTTTCAAACTCATCTTATTCCCCTGACCTCAGTAGATTTATTGATTCCAAACAAAAATCAGGCACAACACCTCTGCAGACCACGGACTCAACAAGCATCATTCAATCTTGAAAAAAAACTTACCTCGAAAGCAAAATAGACGACGATGCCAACCTCTGCAGACCACGACCACGAACTAGCTCCCTGCACCTCAATGCCAACCTCGATGACGCAAACAACAACTAGCACGACCACCACCCTGACGGAAACACCTCAAGACTATAAGAGAGGTTTTACAACAATATCACAACCATTCCAGAAGTTATATCAAAGACAAAGTTCTTCGTCATGAAGAGGTATATATTGTTCGAGTCAATGTTTTACTATTATTTTCCCCCTCCCNNCTCTCTCCGATTTTCCTTGACAAGCTTATATTGATGAAATTTTGTGTTGATAAAAGTATTAAATTAGTAATGCGTAAATGATATGAAAAGGCTAGTTGTTTGACAATTGAGTACACTTTGCAGATAATTGATGCAGCAAATGAGGTTATTGACAGTGTTGATAAATAAGAGTTAGCAAAAATTTTTGCACTAAAGCATGATCCAGGAGATGAGGAAGTAGAGGTGCTTATCTATGTTCCCTATCCTTTTAGTTATCCCTGCCACTGACATAGCATGTGAGTGTTGTTTGTTCAGAGCATTTTTCAATATTACATGATTAGTTGTGATTTTGGCACTTGGATAGGAAATTGAAAAGGAACATTTATACCCTAATAATGTATAAAGTAGTTAACTGAGAGAGATGCACAAACATTGGTATTGAAGAAAGAACAGAGGAAAAATATTGAAACTAAAGTGCCACAAATTTTTTTTCATAGACAAAAGACTCAAAGATGGTATCTTTGAATTGTCTTTATTTTGAAGCATGTAGAGTTGTAAGTGATTATGGGTCTCACTTTATTCAATAGACTGATGGAGTAAAACATATACACACACTAAATAAGTTTAGTGTTGATACTCCAAAGTCCAAAAGAAACCAGCATGAAAGAAAAATGCATAAAAGCAATGATAAACTCATAAAGACAACAAAAAACAGAGGCATGAGCTTAGGTTAACTAAACCTATTTCATAATACCCAAATGAACTAGTACTCTTCAGCAGGAAAAGGTTGATAAGGAGGAGGCTCAATTGGGATAACAACGAATTCATATTTATTTGTTTGCAGTGAAGATGAATAATGTGGTGCAATAGTGCTTAAGAAGCCTTAGGAATTCATATTGTTGGTAATAATATTCAGTGACTTAAAGCATAATTACTACACTGCTTTTAACCCTAAAATATCAATTCACCAATACATACATGAATCAACTTATAATTGTAGATATACATTAGTTTGTGATCTTCTTGATGAACCTACACTTGGGTTCAACTACATGGACGATCCTGTTCTTTATCGTTCTACGGTTGGTTCTTTACAATATCTTACTATTACAAAAGCCTAGAATAAGTTAGTGTGAACAAGGTCTNTCGTGACCCAGCCTTTATTGGACCACTAGAACGCTGTCAAACGAAAACTTTATTGGACAACTTTCGCCTATGACTCTCTTCAATGGGTATTACACTTTAAATGCTTATTGCAATAAAAGAAAGTGTAGAAGAAAACAGTTACCTCTTGCACAAAAGGGATGATTCTTGACACCCTACCTCCACAACGGCCTCCCTACACCACGACAGCCAAAGAATGTGCAGGAATCCCCCAACCGAAGCACTAATCGCCCAACCACAGTACCAATCGCCTCTGCTCAGGACCCCAACGTCCTCACCAGACCGTCAATGGCCCACACCCTTCACGTCAATGACCCAAATGCACCTTCGCCGACGAAAAACACGAGAGCAGCTTTGCCGAGGAAGAACCACGACCAACTATTGGGAGGGAAGAAGGAGCTAGGTTTTTACAGCACTGGACGAAGTAATTCGACGAGAGGGAAATCCCAAATTGTTATCTGAATTCATGGAACACCTTACCAACGGCCTAAGGTCCTTCGGTATTTAAAATCACCAAAGAGTTACCGACGGCTCTAAGGCCTTCGGTAAAAGTCCGCCGGTAATTAGCGCTTTTACTGTAGTGTCCATTACTTTATACTATTTATAAGTCCTTATAACACTTCTACTTGGATGACTGTAATAAGTACTTGTTATGCTTAATACTCGACTTCAACTTCGATTATTGTAATAATAACTTGTTATGTTTATTATTATTTCATATATTCACAATGTATATAAATTTAAATGCAAATTATTAAACTAACATTTCCATCCAAATGATATTATTTCCTTCTCAAATAATACAGCCAAATAAATTTTTATGCAAAAAAATCCCCTAGTATTCGATTACAGGGACACTGTAATCGATTACCAGAGCTTCTATGTCATCCCACTACCAGAGGCCCTGGTAATCGATTACCCTAACCCTGTAATCAATTATCAGTGCCCCCTCTAATCGATTATAGCATTTTTGTAATCGATTACGAGCAAAACCCTACCCTCTAAAATCAACTTTTTCTCTCTCATAACGCACACCTAAACCCCATTTCGCACAGCAGCGCCCTAAACCTCCATTGCAGCACCGTAGAAAGCTCCAAAATCCCATCTTTTCCTACTCTTTTCACTTTTAAACAACATTTTCACATTCTACTCTCCATTCTCTTTAATTTCCACCGATTGAAATTCGAAATGACAGATTCTTCCAAGAGGAAAAAGGTTAGGGGCTCATCTTCTACAGCTGCGGGACGTCACCGCCGTCAACCTTCACCAATCGAAAGCTCGCCGTCACTCTCACCACCATCATCACCGACTGAATCACAGCAAATTCATCAGTTTTCAAAGCCTGCACTGGCTGAAAGGTATTTCACACTTTTCAGTGACCGTGAGGTCATTGAACCAAAATGGCTTGACAATGATTATTTCGAGAGGCAAAATATGGAATTTTTCCACATGTTGACAAATCTGAGCTTGATTGATTTTGTGTCTAATGGAACTTATTACTATCCTGATTTGGTACGAATTTTGTATAGTAATATGAAAATTTCTGATAATGGAACCATTAAGATTGAGGTTAAGAATGTTAAAAATATTATCAAACTCAGTCTATTGGCTTCCATAGCCAACCTACCCTTTGTTGGATTGAATTTTGAAGGAAAAATACTAGATCAATGGGCAGATGAATACAGTTTGCACGCGGAAAAACAATTGATAATTTTTCCATACAAACCTCAACATGGTAGAATTCTAGCCGAATCCATGACAATTGATGCTAGAATATTACATTATATTATCACTCATATTTGTTTGCCACATGTTTCTAACATTGCCCAGGCTAGTGAGGAAGATGTTATCTTATTGTGGATTATAATGACCGGGAAGCAGATAAACTAGACCCATCTCATCCGATATAGGATGAAGAAGGCTTTGAAGCCAAATGCTCCTTTACCATATGCATTTTTTATCACCCGTATCTTGGAAGATTTTGAAATTCCATTGGATGATGAAATTTGTGGCCCACGGAACAGGCAAATGAGGATATCGCAAAAATCACAAGAATCCTTTGGATTTCACAAAAATCATAACGACATATGGGCTCACAGAACTCCTCCTCCTCCTCCTCAATGCCACAATGAAGCACCTCCTGGACAACAACCACCACCACCGGCCATTCTTCACCACCAAACTTCTTCAAATGATGACTTGATGAGGGGGATCAATGATCTCAAAATATTTGTGGGGGACAACTTCAACACATTGAATGAAAGACTTGTACAACTCGAGCTCAACATGGGAGATCGCTTCGATACATTGGACACTCGAGTTGATCATTTAGAGCATGAGGTTCTGCGTCGTCATTTTGGTCCACATGGTGAACCTTCCTCCTAGATAGTTACCAGTATTATTGTGTTTATTTTTAGTTTTTATCGTTATGTAATGCATTTTGAATTCAATAAAATACTTCAAATTACATTTATGAGTTTGTCTTTTGCTTTCCGATTGTAATTTCATTCAATAAAAAATGACTCTACCGAAACATAACGATACATCACAATGTCATAAAAAAATTAAATATTTACACATATATAACTTATATATAACCTCTAATGATACTCTACAACACAAATAAAATGACTCAAACACTCTGATCGATTACCAGGGACTTTTTGCCTATTACGCACACTGGTAAGCGATTACCAGGGATCGTCACTGCATTCAACCTATTGGTAATCGATTACCACTGCCTCGTAATTGATTACCAGGGCTTTTTGCCCATTACACACACTGGTAAGCGATTACCAGGGCTGTTACTACATAAAAACCTGCTGGTAATCGATTACAGGGGGTCTGTAATCAATTACCAGGCCCAATTTTGCCTACAAAGCTGAAGTCGTGCAGGGGGGCACGATTTTACCACGTTGTAATCGATTACAGCTCCATGTAATCGATTACAAGGCCCAAAAGTCGTTTTTGGGGTGCACGACTTCACAACTATTCATGTGAACAGTGTGAAGTCGTGCCCCCC
>NC_028361.1:13268620-13280731 GCF_000741045.1 Vigna radiata var. radiata | reverse complement strand
AGGGACTTTTTGCCCATTACACACACTTCACTACTGTTCATGTGAACAGTGTGAAGTCGTGCCCCCCTGCACGACTTCTTCTTTTAGAAGTCGTGCACCCCCTCCACCACTTCCCCATTTACGTAATTTATGGCAAATTTGCCTATTTCCGTAATATCGTCGTCAAATTTGCCCATTCTAGTACAAAAACCCCGTAGAACTGTTGCTATAGGGTCTTGCTCTAGACTGGACTTTTGGCCTCGGTTCTTTACAGAACCTCATAGAATCCTTCAAAACTGACTAGCTTTTTGTACAGGACTTTTGACCTCGATTATCTGTAAAATCACTACCATAGGATCGTGCTCTCGACAAGACTTTTGGTCTTGGTTCTCTCTAGAACCCTTGCAATAGGGTCCTACAAAACTAACAAGCTTTTTGTATAGGACTTTTAGCCTCAATTCTTTGTAGAACCGCTGCCATAGGTTCCTGACATAACAGGTTGTCTTTTTAATTGGCAACCCTATGGCCTTGGTTATTTTGAAAACTGGTGTCATAGAGAATTTTATGCTTCTGTTATACCACAAATCGAGGAATAATGTTTGAAAAAAATTTCAAAATTTTCTCCTGAAAATATTATTTTTTATTTTTTCGGAAGGCTTTAGACAACGGTTCTTAGTAGAACCGATGTCATAGAGGTGTCCTAAGGTTATATTTCACGAGATAACAAAGCCTTCTCTTACATTTCTTCTTCGTTTTCTCTTCGCTTCTTCTTCTTCTTCTTTTCTCTGCAATGACGAAGCTTTCAGCAATCATCACAGGTAATTTTTCTTTTATTTTACATAAATGTTTGTTGACTAACTATTTTAGAGTTGAATTTCTTTCGTTTTGACCGATTAGTTTCGTGTACTCTTTCGTTTTCACCGATTACCTTTTTCGCTTACCAGTGCAAAGATTTATTTCGCCACTGAACCCATCTTTATGGTTAGTGTCGTTTTGAGTTTTGATGAAATTTTGTTTTCCTTTTCGTTTTTGGTTTTTAAGCTTGTTTGTTGTTCATACGTTATTCATACACCACCATAGGGTAAAGTTGATAATATATCCAAATGACATGGAAATTTTTTTCAAAGCACCAAAATACCATAAAAAGCTTTCACACAATTTTTTGAATCAAATTCAAAGTGTAAGTATGTAAAATATTTTTCCAAAGTTTGATAAAAAAAAATAAATTGACAAATAGTAGAAAATGACTTTTTTTCTAAATGTGCCATGGAGTTTGATCGAGAGATATATAAAACAATTCAGCTCCTCTAAGATTCACATCACTCAAGAGACAAATGGTCATTTAAGCGATGAAAAGGCATTAATTTGAGGTACTTTCTAAAGGTTTGAGGTATATGCAAGAAGCTTTATTGCTCAAAGCACCAACTTTATCACTTAAGTGGAACACTCAAAAGTTGATATTGGCTTTTCTTTGAAGGAAAGTAGTCATGCAAGGAACCCTTATTTAAATACCACTTTCTTGTTGTGTATTTATAAAAGCACTGTAATTAATTGTTACTCGTTAATTTAATCAAATTAAGAATTGAGAATGTTGATATGAAATCCTAAATTGTGATTGATATGTAATTCATGAAATTTAATATGATTTGAATGGATAAAGATTTATGATGAACTATATCGTGTTAGATAGTAATCACCGTAATGATATTGTTGAACTAAAGTTATATGATACCCAACTTGTATCCAAAAAAATATTATGAGTATTAACTTAGGGAATTGTATGAAATTTTAGGTTTTATTGATTCATTAAGTTATATAAACAAGGATACGAGTTACTTAGATTTCTAAGATCAAATCATAGACAAAGAATCATTGATACTCAATTAAATATATAAGAAAATATCTTATCAATAATGTTATTAGATCTAATTTGCACTAGAAATGAAAAATGACCTAGTTTAATATAAAAAATGGTCAATAATTATATATTTATTATTAACTATATGAAGGTTTAATACCTATTTTGATTTCTATTTTCGTTATTTTTTTCAAAGTGGTCTTCAATTTTTTTAGACATTCAAAGTGGTTTCAATATTTGTAAATTTTATTCAGTTTAGTTCTTTTTTCTAACAGTGTCTAAATTGTTAAAGACGTAGTATCCATATGAGCAAAAACTGAATGAGTTGTCGATTTTTCATGTATGTGGCAAGTTAAATGAATATAAGGTGGAAACGTGATAATTGAAAGTGGTTTCCTCCTTGTCAATCACCAAACACACCGAGAACAGTAATGGTGACACTCATCTTCTCCATTGTCATCTTGATGGAGGTTGCTTTGATGATGCTTCTTCAACAAGAGATGCTCTCCAAGGTGTGTTGATGAAGCTCTTCAAAGGATGGACTCCATGTGAGATGATGAATGTTGCGGAAGCTTTTCAAGATGAAGAGATGTGGTTGATGGTGTTAGATGGTCTAGGTAGAAGTCCTTCTAGGAGGTGAGGCCAACCATGAAGGAGAAGGTAAGAAGAAGTCTAGAGAAAGACATTTCTTAGAGTGAAAACTAAGGAGAAGGAGACTTGCAATTTTGGCAAAGAAACTCTAGCATTCAAAATAGTTCTAAAAAATTATACAAGGTTGCCTCTCCTTTTATAGGTGAAGGAGTATGCTAGCATTTAATGCACTAGAAAAGAACTAAAAGCTTCCTATGGCAAGGGGGGATGAATGGGAGCCTTCCCCCCTAACTACCATCCAAGTTCAATGTATAGGAGCCTTCCTTGATGTTGACATGTTCCAAAGGCTTCCTATGACCCATTTTAAGCACATATTCACCTACATCAAGGTTTATGGTGCACTACTTCACTCTAAAAGCTACTAAGCTTCTAAAACAAAGCTAAACAAATTTTTTACATATTTACAAAGATAAAAGAAGAAGACTAGTAAGTGATTCTCNACAAGAGTAAAATCCTTCAAGCTCCATCTTCTTCTTCTAGCCTTAGCTTAAGTTGATGCTCCCTTCACGGATCTCCATTTAGTTCCCAAAACGGATTCCATCACATCTCCTCGTCCATCAACTTGCAAACATAGACTAAAAAATGCAAAACCCCTAAACCATTATCCACACGAACCACACTACCGTGAAATCTCCTTCATCTTTGCACCCAACCTGCAATATCAAAGAACTAGAAACACAACCATGGAAACACCCACGTGAAACCCCAGTTCGCCTTCACTGCAATCATGAAACCCCTTCCACCCCCACTCCCTTCACCACCTCTTTGTCGCCTCCCTTTACTTCTTTAGCCTATTTTTTTGTCCTTTCTATACTTCCACAAAGAGTTTATGGATGTTTTATTCATTATAACCAAATCTGTTAAGTCCTGGCTTAAATATTTTTTTCTTCACGAAAATATCATTTTTAGTGGACCTGAAGCACGAGCATAAGGCATGTGCTACCCTAATGGATCCTTCATCACCTGCACAACTTGTTTGGCCATCCCCATTTAAGTTCATCATTGAGCTCAGTCAAGAAGAACCTTATCTCCATTGCATTCTGAGAGAAGACAATATAATATGGACTCTAAGGTACAACATATTCCTTTCTTGACTGTTGTAGGATTTAGATTAGTGGTTTTACTTAAATGCATTTTGTAGTTTAGTATGGTTAAAGATTATGTTTTGGTAGAGGTGCCAAGAATGTTCTCAGGAAACAATAACATTATACACTACAATTTCATCTCTGTATTTTTTATCAAGAAACAATAACATTATACATTATCAGGACACAATAACATTATACACTACAATTTCATTTCGAGACTCAAGATTTAAAATGCAATAATCTCATTAGTATCTCATGCCAATGCTTCATTTCGAGACTCACGAGATTTCTTCGTTATTTCTCTTCATATAGGTTGATAATATAGAGTTATGTTGCATATACTTTGACCAAGATTGCACAATTGAGGTCAGACCTTGTGCCAATTAAATGTGTGCTCATTGCACCTATGCAGTCACAAGAAGCTTGATCCTGCTATTGCTTCCTTTTCTAGATCAGCTTGTTGATTTTGTCGTGGTGCCATTATTCAATTACTAATTGCTAAGATTAACGAAGAGTTGTGATACCTAAGTGGATTCTAGCCCAATGAAGCAAGGAGATCCTGAAAATCAAATTTTAGTGAAGGAAGCAACAACTTCAAGAGCTTGTCGACCTCATTCGAAAGGATTTTTGGTCGCAATTTTGGGAAATCATAGATGAAAACAATGGGAGGTTTCTTGAGGCTTGTTAATTGTTATTTTGATTAGAAGTTGATAGGAAATTTGATATGAATTATGCTTTTAATTACTGTGAAATGGTTGTGTATATTGATATAAATGATGGTTTTAATTTATTATAGTTTCCTTGAAGCATATGGTGGAGAGTTAAGAGATGGGTCTTCAACAACAAAATTCTTCACTAGGGACATATTATCCTTGAACTCTGCAGTGACCACTACCAATGACCTTAATGACCTCTGCTACGTTGTTTTAGCAATTTTAAGGTAGAGCTGTCAAAACGGGTAACCCGGCCCGGCCCACCACGGGTTGGTCACTTAGTGAGCCAACCCAATCCGACTCATTTATTAGCGAGCCAGAAAAACTTGAACCCAGCCCCACCCACCACAGGTTGGTAGGTAAGCGGGTTGGCTCACTAGCCCATTTAATTACAATTTTTTTAAAATAAAAAAATACAAACTTTCTGTAATTTAAATTTAAACAATTTTCACTCCCAAAAAATTATGTTAAAAACAATTCAAAATAATAATAAAAAGTACAATATAATCCAAATTTCATTAGAAGTATATTTTAATGGTGACAACGTGGTTGATTTCAACTATATTTCTACTCATCAGATGTTAGAAAATGGGAAGGAGAACAATAGGCAAGGGCATGTTATGCATAACTAAGATGGTTGCAAAGGGTTTCAAGTTTACAACCATAAGCTTTTGCCGACCTTTTAATCTCCCTCTTATCTTGTAAATATTGCAAGTTACTCTCAAAGTCATGTTATAATTTAGAACCTAAAATCCTGTTACTTAGGTTTTGGTTTTGGTTTTGGACTACAAAGTCTCAATCAGTGAAATTATGAATCATATTTAACAAAGCAATACTATGTAAGGTTTTGACTTGCACGATCTAAATCTGAGCAAACTTTTAAATATTTTTAATGTTCATAGTATACGTTAGTTCTAAACTCTATTTATAATGTTGCAGACATGTTATTTAGTTTTTATTCCAAACTGTCTTTTGACTGGTATGTATGCATGGTCAGTGCAATAGTTTTTTATTATTTATTTGCAGTGTTACTATTTGTTCTCTATTTGCACAGTAGATTGTTATGTTTTACTGCAGTACTTTTAGGCTAGTGTAGGGCATTTTCAGATTTTGGTTTTATAATTCTAGAGAGTAGATAATTTTGAGAATGGTTCCTAATGGGAAATTTAGGTTTGTTAGCATAGTTAAAAAGCAAGAGATTCAGTAAATTATTGATTTTGAATAAAACTATATAATTGTGAAAAGCTGATTGAGTTATTAATAGCACTTCCCTAAGAATCCAAATCATAATCCAACACATGCACTATAAAAAATGTTAATTTGCCTCAATTGTCTCTCTAATTATGAGCAAACTTAAATATTTTTAATGTTCATAGTATAGGTCAGTTCTAAACTCTATTTATAATGTTGCAGACATGTTTGCTAGTTTTTTTCCAAGCTCTTTTTTAACTGGTATGTCCATATTGTCAATGCAATAGTCTTTTATTATTTATTTGCAGTTACTGTTTGTTCTCTATTTCTCTTAATCATTTAAATTATTTTATCATATATGATTGATGACTTCATTTTTTTTTTTTTTTTGTTTCAGGAATTAAGTGGTCAAAATGAAGATGTAGAAGAACAAACATAATGTTACCAATAAGGAGTATTGGTAAATCTTGAAGAAAATTGTTTTGATGATGCTGCAAGAAGTTTTATTTGAAGAGAACATTAGAATTATTTAAAAGCAATTTGTAGAAATTGAATGTAGTAGGAAAGTCTTAAATAAATTGTAAACCTTGTATTTCTACTGGAATAATCGATTATGGACAAGCAATAATCGATTATCACTTGTATTTTATACTAGAATAATCGATTATGGTCAAGCAATAATCGATTATCACAAGTCCTTAAGAAATAATCGATTATCACTTCATATAATCGATTATCACTTTTTGAAAAACCTGTAACGGACTAAAATAATTGATTATCACTTACAATAATCGATTATTCGTGACAGTTGGGACTTGACCTTTGATATTCAGAGCAGATGGCTATATGTAGGGTTTCTGAGAAATTGAGAAGTATCGTTTTTGAACAGAAGCTCGGTATAATAGTGTTTATCAGAGGAAGTTCTCAGAAGCTAGAGTTCAAAGTTCCCTTGCTTGGTCTCGTGAATAGGAGAAGCTCGCGAATCGTTGGTCGATTGCCGGAGCGGTTCTCTTCGAGTTAGTAAGGTGCTCTGCCTGGTCTCGTGAATAGGAGAAGCTCACGAATCGTTGGTCGATTGCCGGAGTGGTTCTCTTCGAGTTGGCTGAGTGTTCTTCTTCCGGTTCGTTCGTCGAAGGAAGGTTTATTTTTATCAGTTCTTTTTCACTGTCTATTGTAATCTGTGAAATATTTTTTAGTGGAACTGTTAATCACTCTTTACAGTGATTAACGACTGGACGTAGATTTTGTTGAATCGAACCAGTATAAAAATTACTTGTGTGATTTTCTATTCCCTACACTATTTACTGTTTGCGCATATCAATTGTTTGATAAATTTTCTGAAAGAAAATTGATTTTCGAAAAAGGACCAACTTATTTTAAAAAGTGACTGAAAACGCTTTCCGCTTACTCTAAGTTTAATTCCGCTGCGTTATACTCTTCAAACCATACCCTGTTGGTACCAACAATTGGTATCAGAGCTTGCTTTGATAGTTTTTCAAAATTTGCGAAAATGGCCGGTCACAACCAAAACCTTGTATATGCCGAGGGTGCTTCTATTAACAGACCACCACTTTTTACTAGTGATAACTATGCCTTCTGGAAAGTTAGAATGGAAATTTTTATGGGGTCTGTTGACAGAGGCATCTGGGAAGCTGTACAAAATGGTCCTTATATTCCTAAGAGCACAGTTGACGGTGTAGAGGTAGAAAAACCATATTTTAATTGGACTGCTGAAGAAAATAGACGAGCTCAGTTTGATATTAAAGCTCGTAATACTATTTTATCTGCTGTTGTACTTGATGAATTCTATAGAATTTCAGTATGTAAGACAACACAGGAAATGTGGGAAGTCCTCAGAGTCACACATCAAGGAACAGAGGATGTGAAACGTGCAAGGAAGAACACTCTCATTCAGGAATATGAGATGTTCAGAATGCAACCTGGAGAAATAATTTCTGATGTTCAAAAGCGTTTCACTCACATAGTGAATCACTTGACTGGGTTAGGTAAGACCTTTGATACTGATGAATTGAATGTAATTCACATGGTTGAGTACAACATTGATGAAGGAGGTGAGGAAGTTGCACCATTTGCTGAGGGTATAGATGAGGGTAGTGAGGATACACAATTGGTTGAGGGTATAGAGGATGGCGTGAGACAAGAGTTGGATGAGGGGGTACGTGCTGATGGTGAGAGTATAGAAGTTGTTGACGAGAAGGCTGAGGAAGTTGATGGTGAGGTTGAGAGGACAAAAGCATATGAATTGCAGCAAGAGAGGATAGAGGATGAGGAAGTTGATGGTGAGGTTGAGAGGACAACAGCATATGAAGTGCAGCAACAAAGGATAGAGGCTGAGGAAGTTGATGTTGAGCAAGTTCATGTTGAGGTTGAGAGGGTAAAGGTTCATGAAGGTGATATTGAGAGGATAAAAGAAGATGGAGTTGAAGTTGAGGCTGAGATGATAGAGGTTGATGAAAATGATGTTCAGAGGACAGAGGCAGCTGAAGTTGAACTTGAGGCTCAGAGTATTGAGGTTGATAGGGCAAAAGTGCCTGACAGGTGTACCATATCGTTATCAAGTAATATAAATGGGTAAGTCCGAGTATCGTTTTCCTAAAGGACTCTTAGGCCTTAACTTTCATGTAATCTAATCACGTAAGACTTGAGAAAAGAGAATTAATTTGGTGGTTAAATGCAAAAAAGCAAAAATAAACATGCAATGCAATTGATTCAGTTGGTTTTGAGAAACTATGGATGAATGGTGTTGTAGGGGTTTACAATTTCATCTTATCCACTCTCAAATATCTACTCTTCTTATTTAGTTCACTTATTTATCTAATTGCCAGGCATACTTTCTCAACTACCCTTAACATAATCCCTTGGTGAAAAGAGCCTATTACTAATTACCGACTTGCTATACCTAGCCTCCCCTAGTAACCAATAATGCAATGCAATCTGAAGCAATTACAATTGACCGTCCTACCCCTATCCCTAGGCGATATTGGCATAATCAAAGAATTTCCCACCAGTTCATAACATTACCATACGTCCCCATATCGATAAAGACAAACATCTTTTACTGAATGAGTTAAACAAAAAAGCATTGAGCACAGATGAGAACCCAACAATTAATAAACAAGTATATGACAAGCATATGAAATAAATAAGAATTTCAATATATGAGAGTTTCAAAAGATTACATTGTTCCCCAACAACAAAGGGTTTAATTCACCATTGACATGGTGAAACTAGATGAAAATAATGAAAGAATGGAAGAAATAACCCTAAACTTGGTTGAATGGAGCCTAAGCATCCAAGGAACCTCCTCCAAGGTCTGTGGAATAGCTCTGGACGTTTTTTCTGCCAAAAGAATCTCTATCTAATTCGCACTGGGGCTATATATAAGCCTAAAAAGATAACTAATAAATAACAGAAAGATTTACAGAATCTAGAAGCCGCCTAATTTGACCGCTCAACGGTTTGCCTCTAGCCGCTCTGACCGCTCAGCGGTCAGTTTTACCGCTGAGCGGTTTCCCTCTAAGCGCTCTCAGCGCTCAGTAGACCATTCTGGCGCTCAACGGCTTGCTTGACCCTTCTTTTCATCATTTTTCTCCTTCTTTCATGGGTCTAAGTCCACCTTACTTCACTTCCATCTTTATTTCATCTAAAAACCCTGCAAAACAAGCATAATATCGCTAAAACCAACTTTTAACTCTCAAGAGACTCAATTAAGTGTTTTACTCGATTTAAAGCTCATTCTAAGCCATAAAGGGTGTGTTTTACTAACAAATTTAAGCATGAAAATAACGGTTTTTAGACCGTTATCACAACCTCAAACTTAGAACTTTGCTTGTCCTCAAGCAAACAAGACAAAATTTGGCTTTCCAATTTTTCATCAAATAATTCATACTTTCAAAACTCCTTTTTCTCATGACAAGTTATTATACAATTTTAAATTTCAGTGGAATCCTACAAAGATGCATGCATGCTTTCAATCCACATTAGTTCACATAATCAATCGTTTTTTCCAACAGATGTTTCATTCATGAATGATTAATTAACTAAACATAGATATAAACATGGATTTAACAATTCTCACCAAGCAAGTGTTTCACTCAATCACTCAAGTGTTTAGGAGGTCATTCTACTCTCTACTGTTCACATGTCACATAAAACAATATTGTCATTCATCTAAAACAATCAATATCTTCACATGCAAATGTCATCACAAGGACTTTTTTCCAAGGCTTGTATTGTGGCTGGGCTATCAAGAAAATTGGTTTTTTTGGAATACAAAATCCTCGAGTTAAGAGAGTTTAAATCATTGTTCGAAGTTCAAGCACACTCTCTTTTTAACCAATCTCACTCATTCCCAACTTTTTCCCTTTTTCATTTTACATGGAGTTCTCTTTACATGTTTTTCTCTTTTCTTCTTTTCTTTTCTTTTCACATGAATTTTTCATTTTCATCTTTTGAACTCAATGCTTTTCTTTTTCTTTTGCCTTTCACTTTCCCAATTCAAGGTTCAAAAAGGGTATATCATTTAAAATTCTTTGGGTGAAAATTTGGCTTAGTAAGGGCTTTCCAAGCATGGCCTTGATCATATGACATACACATGCAATTCAATCAATTATCAAGATTAAGTCAATACCATTCATGATTCCCTGTAAACAGTACACACAACAATAAAACTCTAAAGCTCAATACCTCACATAATCAGGCTTTCTCACTTCTCACATGAATCCTGCTTAGCATCAAAATCACAATCATGAATCACTTATTCATCTGTTCACATAGCTAGTAAACCATCAACCTAGATATCAGCATTCACACACTCTCAATCATCATCCACAATCAATTATCAATAGTAAACCACTCATCATGCAATAAATTGGAACCATTATTCGAATAAGTGTACAAACCAAGCATAGATTCAAATATAAATTTAACCTATACTACTAATTCAAAGTACAAAGAAAAAGAAAAAGAAAAATCCATGTCAGTGCTTGCATCCATTAGTAGATGCCATCAACACAGATCCTCATCCGAGTCATCATCATCCTCACCCTCCTGGGCATCCTCAAAATCTTCATCATCCTCCTGGTCATCATCCTGTCCTCCTGAAGTTCCAGCAGCTCCGGACCCACTACCATGTGCCTGTCCTCGAGGCCAAGCCATCACACTACGGAACTCATCCATAGTCCACCTGTGCACTGGTGGCTGGTCATAAAGTCCAATAATCATCTCGGTAGTGGCCTCCTGCCCTTTGTAAATGGACTCCATCCTCGCCTCCATCATAGACATGTACATGTCTCTCATCTGGAATGGCTCAGGCTGCTCTGCTGGTGCATTTACAAGCTCATCTTCCTGCTGTGTTGCTGCCCTCCTAGGACATCTCCTAGGGATTGCTCCAGCTGGCTCATCCCCTCTACAATACTGACGAAAATAGGATGCATTAATAGCACTCCTCGGCCTCTCGAAAGGTGGAACTGAAATGTCCACTCCTGCCTGCTGGCACAAATATGTAATCAGATACGGATCTTCCTCGCGTCGTCGGAGTGCAGGCCGCTGCATTCGTCTTCTCCTCCGTCGCGACGCAGAGTGCCACCAAAGGCCGCCATCAGATTCGCGAGCTTCATCTTCTCCGTCAACGCCCAAGACGCCGCCGCACAACCTCCATGGGCCTCGTCATCTTTCTCGGCGCGTCACCTTCCTTCATCTTCTCCAACAACGTCGACCAGCCACCGTGCAATCGTGAAGCCATTGCCGCTGTTCNAGCCGCAAACCTCGATCACTCTCGCGCAAAGCCGTCATCAAACACGCAGAAGAATCGCGCCGTTCACCATCACCGTGCCGCCATCTTCCATTTGCGCGAGGCAGAAAATCTCAGGCCACCATCACCTTCACCTTCGTGCAACCATCTTCATCTTCCTCGCCAGAATCGCAAATCGCCANTGCAAACCGTCCAAGTCACCGTGCACCACCACGTCGTCGCCATCAAGTCGCGCCGACAACCATCCACGAAGACGCATCCACCACCTGCATCAAAACCAGACCTGTAAACAAACCCAGAAACAGAAGAGAGCCATCTCTATTCGAAAAGTTTGGTGCGAGAAGCGGAGAGAGCATTCTTCCTTCAAGCGGCGCAGGTAGAGGCAGAATGGAGCCTCCCAAATCCCTCTACCCCAATTGCAAAACCCTAATTCTGGGTAAGGAAGGGAACAGACACGTGGCGGGCTCGCATTGGAGTTCCATTCTGGTCAAAGCTGGTCAAATGTTATTTGAAATTGGTCAAGACTGGTCAACTGAGGGGTTCTGGTGCAATTTTAGAGAATTCTGAAGGGGCTAAAATGCGAATAGAAGAAATATAAGGGTATTTGTGCAGTTATGGAAAGTCAGAAAAGCTAAAAGATAAAATCAGTTGTTGAATTAATTTGATTTGGGAATATTAATAGAAAATATCTTCCAAATAATATTATAATTATNTAAATCTTTTAGTTATTTGGAAGATATAAGATAAAAGATTCTATCAACTGAATATTCAAAGTCCAAGCCCAATCAAACCTATATAAAGAGACCCGGGGGAGCTTCATTCAGCCATTCATCCACCACTGCTTTCATTTTTCTTTCA
>NC_028361.1:13245366-13268585 GCF_000741045.1 Vigna radiata var. radiata | reverse complement strand
ATGAGTTTTAGGGTTTCTAGGTTTAATTGAGAATCTACTTTGATTTAATTTAGGAACTTTCATATGATTAAATGGTTTTTACTATCAATTGAGAATTTACTTTGGTTGGTAGTAATAATTTCAACTAAAATCAATTGAGAATTTACTTTGATTGATTAACTTTTAATTTGGTTAAGAGATTTAACAATAGACATTATTAAACACAATAAACTTGATTGAGAATGTACTTTGGTTGAATTTACTGTGAATAATCTANAAANNTCTTGCATTTGATTGAGAATGTACTTTGATTAACTGCATGATCGCCATCAAATTAATTAAGAATGTACTTTAATTAATTTGAAACTTAAACAATAATCAATTGAACAATGATCTGTGAATAACCGATGACGAATCTATTTTGGAAAAGCAGTGGAATTAGCCTGTTTCCTCATAATTGTTTTTAAGTTTTCTATTTGTTTTACAACAATCTTTATACATCCTCACTTTTGTTCCTAAGCATTGCGTAGCATTCATAAGTTTCAGATATTCAAAAGCAATTCCGTGTTCGTTGGGAGACGACTTAGGGTTACTTTAGCCCTATCTACTTTCTTGAATACTACTAGGCAATACTGAAGTTGCCTTGAAAAGTAGTATTAATTTGATAACTTCAACGACAGCTTATCACTGGGTCTTCTAGTTTAGAACTTAATCTCACAATTTCATTCTTTTGATATTTTAACAATGGACATCTATTAATCCTTTTTAATCACTTGCTAAAACGACACGTTTCACTCACAACACTACCACGTTTCGCCTCACAGTAAAACATTTAACACGTCATCCAACCACCTGTGCACAATTTTAACACCGTTAATGATTTTTAACGACAAGAGCTGAATTGCTTCAAATTAGCAGTTCTGAGGACTCAATTGGGGAAGTTTAAAAGAAAGGGACCAAAATGGGAGGACCGAACGAAAATAGGGACAACTAAAGGATTTAAACCTTATTTTTACTATTAATTTGTATTAATTTAAATTTAAGTTTTAACTTTCATTTACTTATCCATTGATTTTACTTTGATATATGTTTTAATTTTGAATTTAAGTTTTAATTTGGATTTTTTCATTTAAAAAATTATAAAATATTTTTTTTTAAATATTCGTGGATTGAAAACGAATATCCAACAAGTATCCACTGAAAAAAATCCACAGGTTTTTTTAAAGCAAGTATCCAACAGATAACAGATATAATTTTATCCAATGGATCAGATTGCGAGTAAACATTATCCATGTCTAACCCCACCTGTTGCCATCCTAGTTGTACACATTAATTATATATATTCCGTGCCGCCATACATATATAATAGATATGAAACTTCAACTACTCAACGTGAAAATAAAGACAAGTCTTAATATAATAATTTGCTTAGCAATGAATGTTAGAAATCACGTTTACAGCTATGTTACAATGATTATTAACATTATCATGCATGCCTACAGGTATGCCCATTTAAAATTAAAATACTAAACTAAAAATTTAAAAGTCAAATCGTTATGTCGTGTAATGGGTTGAATATATAACAATAGATATACACGAATTAACTTCTTTGCATGTACAAACTATTAGTAGCCCGTTTAAAAGCTAATTAACATTGATAGAAAAAAAGAAAAGAAAAGAAAATTGGAATTCCGGCCTGAAAAGTTATATATCTGTGCACTAATTCTTTGGAAATTCCAGAAAATACATTTTTAAACAAAATTGAGCTCCATTCTAGAAACACAAGTACATGTCATCTTTCTGCATTCGTTTCTCATAATGTGCTGAACTTCAAACAAAATCATGTATTGTCATAAGGCATCGCAATACCATTTCACATGGCCTCTAATTCCTGAGTATCGGAAGATTTCTTGATAAAGTTGAGACGAGTTTGTTTGGTACGTTTGCAAGGAGCTACAAAAAGTGAAAAAGTAAACGGGGTCAACCATCATGAATCTTTGGTTCTTAACCAATAAGAAGAAAATCCAAGAATTGTTTCAATACCTTCTGTCTTGTTTTGTTGATTGGATGCAACCACTGAAGATTTCCACTTTTCATAATCACATGTTTCCATTTGCTTGCGTTTTTTATAACATGAAAGCTGTATAAACACAAATGTTAGTTGAATTACAGTCAAAATAAAATTTGGAAACCACATCCTACGGAAAATATCCAAAAGTACTAAATGCACCTTCAAGACAGCACAATGATGAGAAAAAAAGAGCAATAAAGGGATTAAAACGCATGGGATTAAAACGCATGGGTCACTTAATTGTGACCCTCATCACTTTTTAAGGCCACAGTTATCCCTCAACAAGTCATTTGCCAAATTAAAATCATTATAATTTGATGGAAAAACTAACAAAGACTCTTTGCTGAATAGAGAGCACACCATACAATCTTAAACTGGAGGAGACATTGACCTTATTAAGGTTGCGGAGAACCAGCAAGTATTATCTATCCTAAGAAAACCACAAGAAAGCGAACGTGAAGAAAGGTAAGCCTTTGGCGGGTATTTCAATATCCAAGTCTGATTTAACTCTAACCCTGTACGCTCCATGTAACACACCTAACTTATTTACCCGGCTAGTCCTGTGAAATACACCATGTATCGACTATGCAATAGCAAGTGAAGAAAGAGTTAAGAAATCTCCCGTCAGATGTTGGTTTTAAACTAGAAAGGACGTTGGAAACAATTAGTCAATTACCCAAGTTAGGATTCTGCAAATACGTTTGTAAATTATAGTTAACGGAACTTTCAAACAAAAGGAGAACCTAATCGAAGTCTAGAAAGATGTAGTCTTTTTAATACTGCAACACAATCACAGTAAAAAGACAGTCACAATAGAAAGGCATTATGAATGTGTTGCGTCAACATTGAAGAAAATTGAGAAAGCCGAGCTTCAAACAATGAGCGTTGAAAAAAAAAGGTTGAGCTACATATGAAAGAATTGTATACAAAGCACAACTTGAAATTTTATTCATAATTTAAAAGCAACAAATTAACTTCATAAACAACAGTATACTTATGCAACGCCTGTTTGAATGTCTGTAAAACATTAGGGTTAAAAACCTTTTCACAAGGAAACCAAAAATGTCTGTAAATTACAAAAAGAAGCTAAACATTAGTACCTCAGGACCATCATCGGAAAAATAACCTCCATCCTCGGCTTTCCTTTTACTTGGCAACACGTCAAGCAAATCTGAAAAACAGTGAGATACAAAAACAAACGTTCAATGCAAAATAAATATTAAAACAATGAACAGAATAGCTCACCTTTAAGAATGCATTACGATCAACTTCCAAATGGGGAAAGGTGCATACCTCTATTTGATTGCACTTCCCTAGCATCCTTTTTTTCCTTTGCAACCCCAAACACGTCATGACACAAATCCTTCATAGTAACAGAAACCTACAGCAGGCCATTCACACACCGTTCAAAATTAATAACACCACTCAATTAGAAATACAATAAAATAATCGCATTCAACATTCACTAGACATACAGCCACTTACACTAGAAAACTCGGATTCAGATGTACCACAAAGCTCAATTAACTTCAGCTTGTCCACTTTGAGCTGCAAAACAAACACAACCCCTACCACAACTTAAACCAGAGCAAAACAAATAGTTCATGACATTCCTCACATTCCTTCATATTGAAGAAAATTAAAGACAAATACACTTGCTGCAGACTCAATTGTGGCTATTGTACTATTAAACAGTAAGCTTGCAACAGTAATGGCGGTCGCAAAACCGTTTTGAAATGGACTTACACACCAAAGTTACCTAATAATATTAAAATTCCTACACAATCAACATCTTTTTGATACCCACCTATAGCTATGTAATATCCAAATAAGTTCTTTAATGGTACCTTGTGTTTTTTAGCACATAGATAAAAAGCAACAGCGGTGAACACCGGACGCGTGAAATCAGCACTTGCACGACGAGAAGCCGGCAAAGACGAAAGAAAACGATCCTTATACCTTCACGAAAATAACACAAAGTTCAGCAACACATGAAGTTTCAACACCGTTTTAGCATTTAATCAAACACGTGGCAGATAACTCACAGTTTGAGACCGTCGCGAACGAAAGGAATAATACGAACGCAACCAAACTGAATCGCCAATTCCCTCACATCTATCTTCATCCTAAAAGCACCAAGCAAACACTTATTGAATAAAAAGCTTTAAAAAACTGAAAGCTGAAAGAAGAAAAAGGAAAAGGAAACGAACTTGACGCCAAGGCCGTTGTGGAGAGAATTGTAGGATCTGATGTAAGCTTTTTCGGACATTCCGCTTAGCCTCACCGCAGAGGATCGGTCGAAGAGAACGCCGAGCCTTGTGGCCGCGATTTCCAAGCAAATAAGAGATTTAGCAACCTCGCCCTGAGAAAACCAGACAAAGAGCTTCGGAATCGAATCGAACGGAATTCAATAAAACAGGGCAGAAGAAAGAGATGAGTACATACGACTCCGATGACGGAGGAATCGAACTGGACATCGCAGAGGCGACGGATCTCGGCGGCTTTTCGGACGACGAGTTTGGAATCGGAGAGATCGAGTTTCTTGGCCAGCTCTGAAATGTCCATTTTAGGCTTGGATCCCAAACGCGACGCTAACTCCGGTTTCTTGTTCGCATTTTGAAGGGATTAGAGAGTGGAAAATGGCGGGAATAGAAGGAGAACGTGGACCGGAATCCAAATAGATTGATATCGCCATTTGAATATTCGCGCTCGCGCGCGCGCGTACAGTTTGCCGGGAAATTTTCGTTTGGCGCCCTCTGCTGCCGAAATCATTCTTCATTGGAAATCTTTACGAAAACTTTATTTTAGAAAATAATAATGATATTTATATATACAGTATTGATTAATTCATTACTATTGTTCAAAATATAGGTTTTAAAAGGTAAAACATGTATCACATAACATTCAAATATTCATTATTTTCATTTAAATGTCATTGTTCTTTATTAATAAAACAGCATTGTATAATTATAGTAATTAAAGCTCTTACAACAACTATATATCAAAACACTGATCAAACATATTCAAGAGATCCTTTTAATCCTCACACTCAGATTCCTTTACTTTGTTACAACTCAATTTTTTGAAAACTCCATAATTTCTTGTTCCTAAACCTAAAATTTTGTCTCGTATTTTGTTAGTACATACTACACACTCACACATTATGAAGTTCACATTCAAATTATAAAAGTATATGGCTATACTGTTTATTTTCTAATTAAAATACACAATACTTAATAAATAATATATTTACTTATTCTTTCAGATATAAATTAAATATAATAATTTTTTATATTCATAAATTCGTTAATATCTCATTACATTTAAAATATAATATTTTTTATTGATTTAATTCTTTAAATGATGTATGAGGTAATTTAGTTTATATAATTTAAAGAGTTATATAATATAATTTAAAAACATGCATCAAAATTTAAAGAATTGAATTCTTCCGTATTTACCTTATACATTATTTTATTTTTATTTAATTTTAAAAGTAATTGTATGAAAGGCCAACAAAAGTGTCTGCAAACATGAAATATGTACTTAAAACAAGCGTGTCAACGGTTATTTAATGAGATATGGTTCCTTTAAATGCAACCTTGACACTTATTGGTGTTGGAATGGTTCTCTATCATTTCTCTGTTAAAAGATATCATTTCTCTGTTAAAAGATAAAGTAATTATGAGATCAAAACTTTTGTATAAAACATCAATGCCAATGCAAATATTTTTGTAATTAGTTAAATGTAATGGAAGCTATTGTTAATAAAATATAAAAATATTATTAAATACTTTTAATATTCCTTGTAATATTAATATTTTTTTAAAAATAATCTATATTAGGCTAGTAAATATGGTTGTAGTCTTGAATTATGTTCATAATTTTGTATATAATTTATCAATTATTAGAGTATAATTACATAATAATATTTTTCATGGTATAAAGAGTCTAAAAAATTGTGTATTTTTTTAACCATTTTTTTTCTCTATTGTGTCCCTATTTATTAGTCATGTTTAGTACGAAAGAATTATTTTCTTTTTACTTTTGTTGCCTCCAATATAAAAAAAACCATACAATATAGAATGTGGGCTAAATTTTTAAAAGTACATTCCCAATTTTGTAAGCCAATTTTATAAGGTCATTCATCATATCATTACAAGAAAGCAATTGAAAATTGTTGTGGAAAAAGAATTGGGATGATGTAGACTTGAAGAAGTATAAATCAACTAAGAAGAATCGTTCATAGTTTAACACAAGATATTGATCCAATCTGAATCTAAGATGAGTGATTAAGTTCTTCTTCTTGTGGTTGGCATTATAATTCCTCTAAAAATGGATGAATTAGATTTTATCTCCAAGTTTATAAGCAACCTATGGACAATGGTCTGTCTCGTATAGCCAGTTTTTTATTAGCATCGACACCCATGAATATTGAACAAGGCTTTGCATTACATGAGGACAACTTACTCAACCTATGATGGATGTTAATGGGGTTGTCAATGATTACAACCATTCAAAGCATTTTTCACTTATTATTCAAATGGTAACTAAACTCATTAATGAATACAAAGGAGTAGGAGCATTAATCAAATAAAACAACTTTCTTCCCCTTTCTTTCAAGCGCATACTTATTCACACTAAGCATATTTGATTAAGATGACAATTACGAGTTTTAATATAGCAATGATTGTGACGACATCAAAGAATGTTGGTAAGAATTTTCTATTATGAAAATTTCTCACACAATCGAGGTGGAAAAAAGGCTAGAAATTATAACACATTGATAAGTATGATAATTACTTATTATTCACACTTATTATAACTTTTTATTTGTCTTTATATCATGTGTTCTGTGTTAATTCCATGAAAAAAAGTAGAATTTATATTCTTCAAAGATATATTTAATTATCTTTATGTTGATTATTTTTTAGGGAAATGGAAGATTGGAGAAGAATTAGGAGTACCTATACCAAGAGTTCCTTGCGCAACCATTAACTCTTATGTTGATTACTTAATCCATCTTTCATTAATCTTGTCTTTTGTCTTTATTATTCATGTGCATTATGGAATATATATGTTTTTGGGGTGGTGTCTAATTAATGGAAAAATGTTTTGGAACCTAAACATGAATAAAACAACAAGAGGTTTGGTTTTAGACAAAGACCAAAGCTCTTGGTCATGCTATACATATATTCTTAATGCAAATCTTGAGTTTAAATATCTAAGCGATTAGTATTTTCACATAAAGATTTTGAACTTGTCTATAAGGGATTAGGGCTTGTATGCTTATGATGTGAATGCTTAAGTATGTTAGAGATATATTGTGTAGATGATTGCATAGAGTTTGGTTCATGAAATCAAACCTCAGTGAGTCTTTGCCATAATCATGTTATAACTTTCACATTTAGTAATTTTATATGCTTTAAACTTGCTTCGAACCAATCAATGTTCATATTCACCATTTAAATTGGTAAGTAATCACAATTAGCAAAAGAATAGAAAATCCCTTGGAAAAATGATACTTTTACTTACCATTTTTACTATGTATACAATTTGGTATACTTTTCAAAGAGTTAACAAGTTTTTGGCATCATTGTTGGGATTTGTTTGTTGTTTAATCAAATTGTGTGTTATTTATTGGTTTAGGGTTATTTTATTCCTTCATTAATTCATTATTTACTTTTATTTCTGTATATTCAAACTGTGTATATATTCACCTTTACCCATTCAACTTGATTTTTCTAATAATTATTGTTTTTCATAAAAAGCATAAGTTGAGTTGATAACCTACTCTTTCATCCTAAAATTGAAAGAATGACTTGGAGGAACAATAACAGAAGAATAAGCCAAAACATGAGAAGCTAGAGAAACAACTTATATTCCTGATTCATCTCTCATCTCTTCATTTGATCATGAAAAGGAAAATATAGTTGCGAATCCTAATGGTGAAGGTGAAGGGACAACTAGACGCACTTTGGCAGATTATGCTACCGTCATAAGGCCTCTCAATTTCAATAGTATTGCTTGGCCAATGGTGAATGCCACCAATATGGAGATGGAGCCTACTCTCATCCAATTAGTGAAAAACAACCAATTTAATGGATTGTCTCATGAAAATCTATATACTCAATTGGCCACATTCTTGGAGATATGCAATATGAAGATCCACCAAGTGTTTGTTGAGGTTAATACTTACTTAGCCACATTCTTGGAGATATGCAATACAATGAAGATTCAGTGTGCTTGATGAGGTTATTTAGCTTAGTCTATTTCCTTTCTCATTGTATGACAATGCCAAAGTGTTGTCAAATTCATTCTCAGATAATAGCTTAACCGTGTAGGAGGATGTGGTTGCCAAGTTCTTAAACAAAAACTTCCTCCAATTCAAGGTCAATAAGGGAAAGCAATAAATATTTTCGTTCCAACAAGATGGTGATGAAACCTTGACCCAAGCTTGGGATAGGTCCAAGGGATTGCTCAGATTAACACCTACTCATGATTTTGATGAGGTTATAATCCTTAACCTACTTTTAGGAGGGCTTAGATCTCAAACTAAGTTGATGTTGATGCCTTGGCTAGAGGAAATATCAAGTGGAAGACATGTTAACAAAAGAAGAAGATGGACATATTGCTTAAATAAAGAGTTTTGATGATGATGAATCATGGAGAAATGTTAAAGATTTAAAGAATGCTTGGATTCAAGAGATACATTAAAGACTTAATAATTTAGTTGTTGAAGTTTTGTAATTTGTGTATTTTATTTAAATTAGTAGGATTAAGAGTCAATAGACAAAACCCAAGCAATAGAGCACTCAAGAAAAGTTTTATTTTTCATAAAATCCTTTGTGAGAATGTCAATGATAATGGTCTAAAAACCGCTATTTTCATACTTGAAATTCATATCAAAACACACCCTTTATGACTTAGAATTAGCTTGGAATCATGTAAAATGCTTAAGTTAGAGAGAAAGAGAGTCAAAGTGGGTTTTCTAGGTTTTATGCTTGGTTTTCCCTTGTTTTGACATGAATTATCAGGGTTTGATGAAGGAAGAGAAATGTTGGATGCAAAAGAAGGTGGAAGAATGGAGTAAAGTTGAACCGCAACTTCCGTTGGGTTGTGAAACCACCGCCAGGCGGTGTGACCTTCAATGTATACACTGCCACGCGATTAAAGGCCACCACCAAGGGGTGAAGCTGGAACCATAGTTACCGCCAGGCGCTCACTGCCGGGCGGTTGACTCGGTAGAGGAATGAAAAGAGACCGCTCAAGCTGCAACGTTGAGGGGTAGAGATTGCCGTAACTACCGTCGGGCAACCACTGCTGGGCGGTGTACTTATGGGCTTAGGCCAAAATTTTGTTATTTCTCTGAATTATAAATAGGTCCCAGACGAACCAGAGGGGGCATCTTTTGGCAGAAAGACGAAATAACACTCTCTACATACCTTGGAGGAGTATTTTGGATGCGAAAGCTCCAATCTATCAAGTCTAGGGTTAATTCTTTCATATTTTCCATTCTTTTCATCTAGATTCACCATGACAATGNTGAACTAAAACCCTTTGTTGTTGGGGAACGATGTAATCCTTTTGAAACTCTCTTGTATCGAAATTCTTATTTTATTCATATGCTCTTATTATCAATAGTTTAAGTTTACTTCTTTGTACTCTTAGCTTGCATTGTTTAACTCATTCAATGTCATGATCATTGATTTTGTCGATATGGACACATACGGGGAAATCTAGACACGAGGGGAATTCTCTTGATTATGCAATATTACCTAGGAATAGAAATAGGACGGTTAATTGCTTTAAGCTTCTGTGCACTGAAATGCATGACTGATTGCTAGGGAGACTAGACATAGTAAACTAGTAATTGGGATTAGACTCTCTTCGCTGAGACATCGAGTTTAGAGTAATTTAGAAATTTAACTTTAACATTGATAGTAAAGTTAAATTTAATAAGAATACTAAATACTTGAGAGTGGATTAGGATGAAACCGTAAACCCCAACAACATCTGCATTAAGATATAAAGTTTAAGACAACTAATACATCAGGCTCCTTCCCTATATACAAGCCCCACTAGGCATCTTGTTCCAAGTCTAGGTTTCACAAGATTCTTCCCAAAACCTAATGAACAACGAATCAAGCTATCCACGTCCTTATTTCAGCAAGCATTAAAAATAGAAATAAGAAACTAGCATTTAAAGGAATAAACATGTAAATAATCAAAGCATTTATAAGGTACATTAAGGTTTAAAGGCTACAACTATCCCCAAAAAGATGGTTTTGGCTCTGCATTTCCATGGAGAGCCTCAAGCCTACAAAACGGAAGATGAAAGAAAGAAACACAAGAGAAAGAAAAGGTTGTTTCCACAAGCCCCAAATAGCCTCCATGAGCTCTTGCGGCGAAGTAGCACCTCCAAACCACCAAAGACCTAACTCCCTTCGAGTTTCAAGAAGATATAGGGTTTCACTTGCCACATTAGCACACATGTCACTCAATGCATGACGCCTGTCGCTCTACACAGGTCTTCGTAAACACCAAAGTTGCTCTCTGGAAAGTGGTCGCCCAATGATGGAGTTCGGGTGCTCAACAGTGGGCTCTTTGTAATGAGCCCACCCAACGATAAAGAGGTGACACCCAACACCACCTAGACTTTAAGAACCCCCTTTTTTATGTTCTTCATGCTTCACTGGATTGCCAAACTTCTTGGATTTGGTAGAGGGTCTTCCTAACAAAAAAATTAGCAACAAAAAGAGGGGTTCAGTGATAACATCTAATAAGTGTATCCCAAAATACAAATATATACAAAAGCAAAATAGAAGCAAGGATTAAGCAAGTTATAAGTTGTAAAAAAGCTTATTTGTCAATAAACATAAGGCTCAGATAATAGTAAGAATTAACATTATCAGATAATCGATTATCACTAATGATAATCGATTATCCAATTAAAATCAAGTTTTTAAAAAAGAGTCTTTATGATTATTGATTATCAATGTTGGTAATCAATTATCATAACAAAAAACATGTTTTCAAAAAAGTTTTTGTGATAATCGATTATCAGTTACAATTGCAACCCAACTCTTTAATTACTTGACCAAATTTTTAAAAGAGAGAGTCTATATATTTTTGGTAAACCTAGTTTCCAAGAGAACTTTTAACTCAAAGGTTTAAAGTTCTGACTACTAGATAAACTCTTTGTGTTTTGAAAATAGGCTTTTGAAAAACCTAGTGTGAGTAGAGCAAGAACTTTCACTAAGTGTGTCTTAAGTGATTTAGTGCTTTTGTTGTGGCTAGGAAAAGTTATTCATCCTTTGCATGTCTGAGGAGTCGATATTTTATTGATTTCACTTAGTTTATTGTGCTAGAATTAATCAGGGAATTGTTCTTAAATGTTTGGTATTTTCCCGTTTTTGATAATAGTGCTTAATTTGACTGGAAATTCTAATTTTAATTAATTTGAATATTCTGAGCTAATTATTTGCATTATTAATTACAGGAAAATTTTGGAGATACAATTTTGGACACTAAAGAGGACATCAATTCACTCAAGACTCTCCACAAAGACACTTTAGGATTAATCAAATTTTAATTTAGTAGATTAGGCTCTTTAAACCAAGTTTTGTAATTTTGGGCTAATTTTTGGTAGTGTAGACTAAGCCCAATATAAAAAAAAATAGTGACTTGGCACTTTAGGGTTTGGGTGGACCCCACCCTAATTTTTGACACTACATCCTTGGACTAGGAGGGCAACAGCCGCCACTGACTTTTGCAATTTTTCGTTTTTTGTTTTGCTTTGAACGTGTCCTCGGGAAAATGAAGGTGGTTCATGGTTTTTGGTTTCATGAAGAATGAAGAGCACACTTTTGTTTTCCTTTCTTTTTCTTGCAAGTGTTGTTACCTTTGTTAAATGAAATGGCATACTCCTTTGCTAAGCTTTCTGGAACATTGTCTTGAATGGGATGAGAATTTAGTCACGACTCATTGTTTGATTTTTATAAGCACCTGTATTTTTTTTTTAGAGAAGAAACGTATTGAACTTTGCTTTCATTTTGCTATCACGGTCACAACACATCTTTTATCATGTTCATGCTTTTCTTTGCTGGATAAAAGTTGCTGATTCTATTTGACTTCATTGAGGGCTGCAATTTATTTGCTTTTAACGGCACATGCGGTGATTCAGCTGGATGTGTTGATTTCGTTTTGCTTCAACGTTTGGAAGCTACTGCCACGTCCAACTTTCCTTAGCAAGTGGTGTTTTATTTTTTTAAGTTTGATTCCAGACGGTGATATTTCTTTAAGAAAGCAAGCATTCGGTGATGGTTTGATTTTCGGAACAACACACGCTTATTTTGATGAAAGGAATGGAATGAAAGAGTGAAGCATGGAATCAGTGGAAGTGGTGTGTGTACGCTGGACTTGTCACGGCTTGGTGATGATGAATCAGGACGTTCACAAATGCATGAGGTGTCAGGGTTAATGATGCAGGGGTAGAAGCAAATTTCGTTTTCTCCTTGGAAGCACATGACGTTATGTGCTTGCTGGAAAATACAAAAATATGCTGAAGGGTATTGCTTTGGAGGATGATGGGATGTTGTGGCAGCTACAGAATAGGCACAAGCTCCATTGAGTAGTCTTGGAAAGAGGTCACGGCTGCAAGGAGGACCATTCAAATTGGTGAGCTACGTCCTTGGTTTCTTAAGAAGAGAGAATTGGAAATTCCTTTTGGCAAAGGGCCCACGGTGATGGATTGGAGAAATGGCATTCAATGCAAGGTAGAAGAGGTGAAAGTCAAACGTTCTTGGGATTTGCTTCACCATTTTGTGATTTAATCAAGTTGCTTTCTTGGAGAATGGAATAAAGCTCATGGTCATTGCCTTTGAAGAGAGAGAATGAAATGGAATTTGGTAAAAGGGTGTCTCGACAAAGTGATTTTGTAGAAGAAAGGTATTTCTTTTTACTCTTTGGTAGCGAAGCAAGTTAAGTCAACTCTTGGGAGGAGAGAGGAATTAATTTTCTTCACCTTAAAGCTTTGGGAAGTCACGTGATTTGGTGGAGGAAAACTATATTCACTCATTTTTTGCTTTAAAATATTTGGCATAGTATATTGAGTTGTGTTTCATTTTTTTTAAGTTGAGTGTTGCATTTAATTTAATTTAACTTTGTTAGATAGTTGTGTGTAATGGTATTGGTGTCTAGTATTTTATTTTATTTTATTTGAATGTTGTCTAAGGTTTTTTTATAGTGTTAGTTTAATTACTATGCTAGCTTAAATTAGTTTGTTTGCATTTCTGTGTTATATTGAGTTCTTTAATTTTTGCAACACACTTTCAAACCCCCCCCTTTCGTGTTAGACTCGATTCTCGAACCGCAAAATTGGTCCTTGAGGGACGACCTAGGAGTCACTTCCTAGCTATACTACATTTGTCATATGCAATCAAATTTGTATGGGCCGCGACACCCATCAGTGTCAAAGGAGGTATTGTTCATCTCTTGTGTCTTCAAAACAGGTGCTTTCTAACCAAACTTTACTTTCTGTGATTACAAGTTGTGGTTGTTGGTTAATGATTGATTAATCCCTCTTTAGAGAGATTAACAACTGCATGTAGGGTCTTTTGATCTGAACTAGTATAAAACTACTTTTGCAATTCTAATTTTCCATACACTATTTATTTTTATTTTTATTATTATTAATAAATAATCAATTTTATTTATAAAATCAGTTTATAAAAAGGGATTTTTTTAAAAGGCACAATTTTATTTAAGAAACCAATTCATCCCCCTTCCTCCTTTTGGTTTTTGTTCACAAGTGAATATTCCACTACGTGATTCTAACATCTCTTGTTGTTGTTGACTTGGTGATAAGGGTCTGTTTTTGGGTTCTCTATTTTGCTTGGTAGAACTTGGAATTCTTTAAAGGGTATAGTGAAAGGCATGGGCATGGATGTTTAAGCCCACATTTCTTAAGATATCGCCTACATTATTGACACCCCTAATGTCAATTTTGGTTTTCTCGCATTTATCACAATTATTTGCAGGGAAAAGGGAGTCATTTCTGACACCCATGTTCTTCTGTCTCTCCATCCTACCATAAATAAGAACTTCATAAGGAAGAACTACACAAACAAGGTAGAGCTACTACCTTCCATGAACTTACCCTTACACTCAAAGTTGTTGCTCCCTCTCCTCTTGCACTTGACTCCTATTATGCCTTTGAAGCTACCTTCTACACAATTATGACCAAAATGTTTGCCAAGCATGAGGATATGTTGTTAGGCCAACAAGCAATCCGATGCGAGGCTAAATGACCCCCTTGAACAACATGTACTAGGTCTCCCTATATGTTCTAGAATTTCTAGATGGCATTCTCATGAAAGGAGCTCAATTTAAAGAAAATTTTCCTTGGCTTGGGGACATGCTTGAATCTCAGTAGGGGGAGAAATTAATGTTGCTACAAGTGGAGTAAGAGTAGTCGAAGAAGGAGGTCAAAGAGGTCAGGAGGACCCTGACGCATCTTGGAGAGCTTGTCCATCATTCCAATAATGATTGGTGATATTTGTTTTGTTGTTTTTCAGTGTTTTAGTTTTTGTTAGTTTATTATAGCTTTTATTTTTTGCTAGAGAATTTTCGTTTGATGTTTTAGAAAAAATATATTTTTAGCTCCACATTTTTTTAATACCTTGGTTTAGATTCTTTTCTTTTTGTCCACGGCATTTGGAGCTTTGATTTCTTTCCATGATTACCTTGCATGTTTCTTAAGGAATTTACTTGCAAATCTAAGTGTAGAGGCATGTGGATATGGTAGCATTGTGATTCATTCCTTGACCTGAGCTTGGCTATGACCATTTGATTGAATATTTGAGTGTGCTGAGAATGTGTTTAAAGTGCATATGAGAAAATTGTCCGGTAAAGTTCTTCCCAAGAGACTCGAAAGGCCTTTATCGTTCGTGTGAATTAAAATCGTAAGACTTGTAAAAACAAAAGATTAATTGTTGTGGATGCAAAGACAGAAAATAAACATGCAATGTATTTGATTCAATTGACGAAAAAGACTATGGATGAATGGAGTTGTTGGGGGTTGATAATTTCATCTTATCCGCTCCCTCTTATCTACTCCTCTTGTTTAATGTGCTTGATCATCTAATTGTTATGCAAACTTTCTTGGCCTACCCTTAACCCGATCCCTCGACGAAAAGAGCCTATTACTGATTACCGGCTTGCTATCCCTAGCCTCCCCTAGCAATTAATAATGCATTAAGAACAGAAGCAAAAACAATTGATCGTCCTACCCCTTATCCCTAGGTTGGTATTGCTTAATCAAAGAATTTCTCATCAGTTCATGACACTACTGTATGTTCCCGTATCAATAGAGACAAACAACAGTTATCGAATGAGTTAAACGATAAAAGCATTAAGCGCAGATGAGAACCCAACAATTGATAATCAAAGCATATGAAGAATCATATAAATAAACAAGATTTCAATAAAAGAGAGTTTCAAAAGATTACATTGTTTCCCCCAACAACAAAACGGTTTAGTTGACCATTGTCATGGTAAACCTAGATGAAAAATAATGGAAGAATGGAAAAGCAAACCCTAGATAAGATGAAAAGGAGCCTAAGCATCCAAGAGATCCTCTCCAGAGAGTGAAAATTAGGTTTGGCTGCCCTCTTCTGTAAAAAGAATGAGAATGAAATAGCAACAGGGCTATTTATAGTTGAGGAGCGTCACAGAAAACAGGCCCAAGCCCAGCGGACAACCGCCCGACGATTTGCCCCTAATCGCGCCACCGCCCGGCGGCAGGGGGCCACCGCCCGGCGGTTTGCCTCTAATCACAAATCCGCCCAGCGCCCACGCCAGGTGCCTTCTCCTCACCTTGGACCGCCCAACGGTGAATTTTGCTGCCGGGCGGTTTCTTGACTCTTCTTTTCTTCAATTTCTTTCCTCTATCTTGAGTCTAAGACCTTCATCTTCAACCCCAATCTTCACTTTCATCAAAATCACTACAAAACAATGCAAAACAAGCATAATATCGCTAAAAACAGCTTTTGACTCTCGACTGACTCATTTATTGAGTTTTACTTGATTATAAGCTCGTTCTAAGTCTTAAAGGGTGTAATTTGGTCTAAATTGACCTATGAAAATAACTATTTTTCAACCGTTATCACAACCCCAAACTTAGAACTTTGCTTGTCCTCAAGCAAACAAAACAAAACAGCAAACAAAACAAAGCTTGGCTTTCTACTATTTCATCCAATGGTTCAACATTCCTAAAGTACATGACAAGAACTACTCAACTTTAGATCTTCAGTGAAATCAAATCAAGATGCACACATGCTTCCAATTCAGTTCATTTCACAAGTTACTCAACAGATGTTACACATTATGAATGATCAATCCACTAAGCAAAGATGCAATCATGAAATTTAGCAATTCTCACCGGGCAAGTGTTTCACTCAATCACTCAAGTGTTTAGGGTAACACTCCAACACTCTATCATTCACAAGTCACATGAAACAAAATTTCCATTCATCTAAAACAACCAAAATCCCTTCATGCAAATGCCATCAAAAGGACTTTTCCAAGGCCTGTAATGAGGCTGGGCTAACAAGAAGAATTGGTTTTCCTGAAATTCAAAATCTTTGAGTTAAGAGAGCTATCATAGTATTCACATTTAAGCACAACTCTCTTCTCACTAATCTTACTTATTCCCAACTTTTTCCCTTTTCTTTTGCATTGAGCCCATCTTCATGCTTTTCTTCTTTTCTTTTCTTTTTCTCATGTATTTTTCTTTCACAACATTTGAGCTCAATGCTTTTTCAATTGCCTTTCAGTTTCCCCCATGCAACCCCAAACTTGAACCTTTTCATCACATACAACTAAGCTCATCCCAATTCAAGGTAAAGAATGTCAAGACAAGGGTTCACATCCTGTTTAAGGCCGAGGTTCAAAAAGGGTATAATATTTTCAAGCACTTTGGGTGAAAATTTGGCTAGAGAAGGGTTTTCAAAAATGGCCTAGAATATATGACATTCACATGCAATTCAATAAATCATCAAGATTAAGGAAATATCATTCATGCTTTCCTGTGAACAATACATACAACAATGAAAACTCTGGAGCTCAATACCTCACACAACATGCGTTCTCACACAATATTCATTCAAACACCCTGCTTAACATCATAACCACAATCATAATTCATCACCCATCTGTTTCACAGAATATCAACATGCAATGCAACTCAATTATCATCCACATCAAATCATCATTAAATAGACTCATCATGCAATTTGTTCAATCAAACATTTTCAGAAAAGTATTCAAGCCAAGCATACACACGAAAAATAAAATTGACCCTATTCTAAGAATTTAAAATGAAAAAGTGAAAGAGAGAACCTAGGTTGCCTCCTAGTAGCGCTTGTTTAATGTCACGAGCCTGACCCAAACCTGTCTAGCACTTGTCAGTAAGTGCATACCTTCCCAACACCCATCAGTAGGTGTACCTTCCTAGTATCCTTCAGTAGATGCTACCCAAAAAAAAAATGTTCAAAAATACCAATATTTACAAATCCAACTAAAAGAAAAATAGTATACAACAATCACTGGGGTGCCTCCTAGTTAGCGCTCTTTTAACGTCATTAGCTTTACCCGATAGAGTTCAAACACCCATCAGTAGGTGTTGATACTCCTTTTGCTTTCTATTTTCTTCTTTTTCTTCTTCCTGCTGAATCTCTTCAAAAACTTGATCAAACCAAGCACCGGTTTCCATGTTTCAATCATAGGAATTTTGATCTCCAATTTCTTGAAGATCTCCATACAGTGCTCGAACTTCTTTTCCTTCCTATGATTTTTCTTTTTATGAGGAAGGGAATTTTCATATGATCTTTTCTTCTTTCCTCTCTTCCTCTTTTTCTCAACCTTCTCCTTCTTCCACTTTCTTTTTTTCTTTTTTCTTATTTTCTTATTTTTTCTTTTTTTTCTCAACCACTGCTTTTTCTTTCTCCTCATCTTTCTCTCCCTCACTCAACCTTTCTGCTTCATCTTCCTCTATTTTCTCCTCTTCTATCTTTTCCACTTCTCTCTCCACCTTCTCCTCATCAACAACCTCATCAATTTGTATCTCCAAATTCCTGAAGGTAACTTCATTTCTCTTGGAATCACACCTCTCTAGAAATTTGTCGAACTTTTCATTCAAGCTTTTGACTTGTTCCATCACATCAGCTGTTTGTTGACAAAGTTGTTGATCATACTCCCACGTTTCTATTGGTGAAGAGCATTGTTGCTGCCACTGATAATGTTGCCTCTCCTCCATGCTTCTATGAGAAGAAAATCTAATATACATGTCTTGTGCAAAGAATTCATCATTCTTTATATCCTCCTCTATGCCTTTAACATGGTATTGTTCAAAATTCATAATCCTCTGAAAAAGTTCATCTGATTCTGCACTTCTTTGTATAGGCATGAAATGAGGCTCAACAGCTTGTCCATATCGACTTTGAACCATGTATGAGTGAGGTTCCCACCAGTGATTGAAATTATTTTGGTAAGATTGAGTGCCCATATAATCAAATCCTTGTCCGTACTGCATTCTGCAAACATTAGGCACAAAACCCTAGAGAACATTTATTAGAACAAAAATAAAAACAAACATGAAAAATCAAGTCAAATTCTACCAATTCACACTACTCGAAAAAGTTAAACCTCGAGTCCCCGGCAACGGCGCCAAAAACTTGTTGACTCACTGACAAGTGTACCAGATCGTGCAAGTAATATAATCGGTAAAGCCCGATATCGTTCTTCCCAAGAGACTCGAAAGGCCTTTATCGTTCGTGTGAATTAAAATCGTAAGACTTGTCAAAACAAAAGATTAATTATTGTGGATGCAAAGACAGAAAATAAACATGCAATGTATTTGATTCAATTGACGAAAAAGACTATGGATGAATGAAGTTGTTGNTGGTTGACAATTTCATCTTATTTGCTCCCTCTTATCTACTCCTCTTGTTTAATGTGCTTGATTATCTAATTGTTATGCAAACTTTCTTGGCCTACCCTTAACCCGATCCCTCGGTGAAAAGAGCCTATTACTGATTACCGGCTTGCTATCCCTAGCCTCCCCTAGCCATTAATAATGCATTAAGAACAGAAGCAAAAACAATTGATCGTCCTACCCCTTATCCCTAGGTTGGTATTGCTTAATCAAGGAATTTCTCATCAGTTCATGACAGTACTGTATGTTCCCGTATCAATAGAGACAAACAACAGTTATCGAATGAGTTAAACGATAAAAGCATTAAGCGCAGATGAGAACCCAACAATTGATAATCAAAGCATATGAAGAATCATATAAATAAACAAGAGTTTCAATAAAAGAGAGTTTCAAAAGATTACATTGTTTCCCTCAACAACAAAAGGGTTTAGTTCACTAATGTCATGGTAAACCTAGATGAAAAATAATGGAAGAATGGAAACGCAAACCCTAGATAAGATGAAAAGGAGCCTAAGCATCCAAGAGATCCTCTCCAGAGAGTGAAAATTAGGTCTGGCCGCCCTGTTCTGTCAAAAGAATGAGAATGAAATCGCAACAGGGCTATTTATAGCTAAGGAGCGTCACCGAAAACAGGCCCAAGCCCAGCGACAACCGCCCAGCGGCACACTTATGCCGCCCAGCGGTTTGCCCCTAATCGCGCCACCGCCCGGCGGTAGGGGACCACCGCCTAGTGGTTTGCCTCTAACCGCAAATCCGCCCAGCGCCCACGCCAGGTGCCTTCTCCTCGCCTTGGACCACCTAATAGTGAATTTTGCCGCCGGGCGATTTCTTGACTCTTCTTTTCTTCAATTTCCTTCCTCTATCTTGAGTCTAAGACCTCCATCTTCAACTCTAATCTTCACTTTCATCAATATCACTACAAAACAATGCAAAACAAGCATAATATTGCTAAAAACAGCTTTTGACTCTCGACTGACTCATTTATTGAGTTTTACTTGGTTCTAAGCTCGTTCTAAGTCTTAAAGGGTGTAATTTGGTCTAAATTGCCTATGAAAATAGTCAACCCTGAGGTATAACATTGAGTCTTTTATGAACCTTTTTTAGCCTTGATGATTTGGTTTGTAACCCCTAAGCCTGAAAAGAAAAATCTATCTTGTCCCACACCCTAGAAGAAGAGAACAAGTAATATGTGATGGAGGTATAAGTTGGGACTAAGTCTAGGGTAAAAGAAATGATTGAAATTGTAAGGAGTGAATTGGTTGGGAATCTTCACTTGTAATGATTGAATATCTCTCAAAAGCTCTTAAAAATAAATAAATAAAAAGAGAAAGACAAGAGAAGAAAAGCAAAAGCAAAAGTTGTATAAAATGAAAAAAAGGGTTGAGTTATAAGAGGAATATGGGGGATTCTTTTGTATACGAGGATAGAGGATATTGATAAATGACTTATACATATATTTGTTTTCCCATTCTCAACTGATGTCTTTGAATCCACAAAAAATGATGTTTCTTCTAGCTAAGCTACAATCTTTGAAAGACCTTTTTCTCTAAATCAAGTTGTGTGAAATGTGTGAATGAGATGATATTCAAAAGTTGATGAAGTAGTTTTATGACAAGCTAAGGTTGAGTTTGTATTTGATAAACACCTTTGTGTTAAGTTTGAGCTTTAATGATTCTCTTCTCTGGTGGTCATATCTCATTCAAGGTTTAAGGATTTGTTTTGATAGAAGCATCATGCCATAAAATCTTAACTCTTGGAAATGCAAGTGAATTTTCTCTATTTTGTGACAAGGATAGTGCAATTTGATATCATACATTTCTCTTTTAACTTTTTTATCAGACTGACCTTTATTTTCCTTTCTCTTTTGTTATATTTTCTTTTCATAAGGACATGAAAGAGTGCAAGTTTGGGAGAGTTTATAAGTGTGATAATTACTTATTATTCGCACTTATTAAACTTCTTATTGGTATTTATGTCATGTGTTTTATGTTAATTCCATGAATAGAAACAGGATTTCTATATATTATTCAAATATTGATTTAATTTGTCAGAACAATCGGTATTGTTCTGAGACAGAGTATAACGCAGCGGAATAAAACTTTAGTAAGCGGAAAGCGTGTTCGGTCACCTTTTTAAAATAAATTGGTCCGTTTTAGAAAATCAATTTTCTTTCAGAAAATTTATCGAACAGTTGATATGCGTAAAAGATAAAGAGTGTAGGGAATAAAAATCACACGAATAATTTTTATATTGGTTCGATTCAACAGAATCTACGTCCAGTCGTTAATCACTATAAAAAGTGATTAACAGTTTCACTAACAACAGGGTTTTACAGATTATAACAGTAATGAATAAATGGTAAGATTAAACCTTCCTTCGACGAACGAATTGGAAGATGAACACTCTGCCAACTCGAAGAGAACCGCTCCGACAATCGACCAACGATACGCGAGCTTCTCCTATTCANGAGACCAGGTAGAGCACCTTGCTAACTCGAAGAGAACCGCCCCGACTATCAACACACGAAACGCGAGCTTCTCCTATTCACGAGACCAAGCAAGGGAACCTGAACAATAGCGTTTGAGAACTTCCTCTAACAAACAGTATTCTCAAGAACTCTCTCTGTTCAACAACGTTACTTTTCAATTTCTCAGAACCTGAATATATAGCCATCTGCTTTGAATATCAAAGGTCAGGTTCCAACTGACACGAATAATCAATTATTGTAACTGATAATCGATTATTCTAGTCCGTTACAGGTATTTCAAAATGTGATAATCGATTATATGAAATGATAATCGATTATTCCTGAAGGACTTATGATAATCGATTATTGCTTTTCCATAATTGATTATTTCAGTAAAAATACAAGTTTTACAAAGTTCTTAAGACTTTCCTACTACATTTAATTTCTACAAATTGCTTTTAAATAATTCTAATATCCTCTTCAAGCAAAACTTCTTGCAGCATCATCAAAACAATTTTCTTTAAGATTTACCAATACTCCTTATTAGTAACAATCTCCCCCTTTTTTATGATGATCAAAAATTCAAATTTTAAAAGCAACTTTGACTTACCTTCGAAACATACAAGCTAACAGACAACAACAAAGTTAGCAATACCTGTATCAATTTATATTATACTTCTCCCCCTAAAAATATATTTCTCCCCCTTTTTTATCATAAGCAAAAAGATTAATGTAAAGATCTCCCCCTTAAAATGTTCTCGCCCTCAATTATACAATGTATAAAAGAAACATAAAGGATCATTTTATTCATAATAGAAGGATTACATTAACTTCATAAAGAGCATCACAAAAGAGACAATTAAAACATGGAGAAAACACCAAACAGTCAACTTAGAGGCCAATTTCTAAAATTCAGGACTGGGGGATCTCTCTGGAGGTTGAATGTTGAGATGATTCTCGATGTTAGATAGGCGAACATCAAGATCAAGAAATTGATCAACCATGTATTCATCAATAGATTGCTGCCACTCATAAATATCTTCAAAGTCTGTTCTCTGTGCTAGACTCATATCCTTTAATTGTTTAGATAATCTTGCAAAGTGCTCTTCCATAGAAGTTGAGGATGAGGAGGGTATGTTGGATGGTCCAGCATCAGAAGGGGCAGCAACACTTACTGGGTCAGCCATGTGTGTATCCATGTCATCTTCCTCCTCATCATCAGAATGAGCATCATCTTTATGAATAATGACATTTCCCCAAGTGACAAAACCCATTTGCCTAAAAGTGGTGTCACCAATCTCAGATCCAATGGCTTGAATTGTTTGAATATGTTCGCCTTCAACATTTACTCCTTTATATTCTAAAATTCGAGAAATAAGAAGAGCATAAGGAAAATGATAAGAATGAGACTTCTTAGCTTTTACCATTGTGTCAAAAATGAGAGCAGGCCAATCAATGTGTATGTGATTGAGGATCCCATACAAAAGAAGCAGATTGATGAGTCAATATTTGATTGATTTCACTTAGTTTATTGTGCGAAAATTAATCAGGGAATTGTGCTTAATTGTCCGATATTTTCCCGTTTTTCCTAATTATGCTTAATTTGACCGGAAATTCTAATTTTAATTAATTTGAATTTTCTGAGCTAATTATTTGCATTATTATTTTTGGGGAAAATTTTGGAAACACAATTTGGGACATTTGGA
>NC_028361.1:13243649-13244961 GCF_000741045.1 Vigna radiata var. radiata | reverse complement strand
GACATTTCAAATTTAATTACTTTGAAACTTAGTAGTCTAGATAGTTTTTAATTAAACTTGTAAACATTGGGCCAATTTTTAGCAAAATAGTTTGAGCCCAAATAGGAAACATGACATGGCACCTAGGGTTTTGCAAAGTAGGTGGACCCCACCTCATTTTTTGAAGACACATGGCCCTTTAGAAAGGGGCAGCAGTCGTCACTTGGAGACTGACGAGGTTTCTTTGGCTGCAACGTTTCTGAAATGTAGGGGTCTCGAGCAATTTTGTTCACGGTATCCTTCAAGTGTATGAACGTGGTTTCATGGAATAAAGAAATACTTTTCTTTTTCTTATTTAGTGAATGAATGCAGCTTGAGTGGAATTCAATACTTTTACATTGAATATTTTTATTTTCTTGATTCCAACGCTAATACAGAAGTATTGTTTGGCATTGAATGTTCATCTTTATTCCATTTCGGTACGCTGCCCTTTTCAATTCAGATTTATGCATTTTGCTTGAAGCAATTTTGCTTGTAATGATGGGACGTTGTGGGTGGCTTAGTGTAGCTAGCTTTCACTTTTATTTATTGGATGAATGAAGACATGATTTTATGGGAGTTGGTGAGCAGGGCACCTACGATCTTGCATTTTATTTTGCTTTTAAGTGGTAACTTAATTTCAAGTGTCACAGCAACATATTGACTTCCTTTGTAGCAAATGAATATTCATTCACGTGAGAGATAAAGCCACGGTCCAGGGATGCTTAAAGTTCATTTTTTTTATTTTGCTTGCTTTAAGAAAATGAGAATGGAAAAAAAGGAGATTTCTTTTCATTTGAAGTTGGAGATGTCACGTCCAACACACGTGATTTTCAATCTCATTTTCTTTTACTATTCATGTGTTCTTTTTTATTTTTTTTATTTTTATTTATTTATTTTTTTTACATTGGTGCCATGATAAATTGCATTTAATGTTTAGTTCTAAGATATATTTTCCCTTGATTCAAGCACTTTCTTTTTACATTTCATCCGATTCCATGCTATAAAGTTTTTCCGAAGCTATAATGCAATGAGTCTTTTCCTTTCTTTGGTTGCATTTAATTTTATATCCAAGCTACATTCTCCATTTAACTCTTTAGCTTAACCATTTTATATCCATGCAATTATATTCGGTTGTATTTAATTTTCATTTTTAATTTCGCCATTTGCATTCACAAATTTTTCACAACCCCCCCCCTCACTTCGTGTTTGACCTGATTCTCGAACCACAGTGTGGTCCTTGAGAGACGACCTAGGAGTCATTTCCTAGCTATACTGCATTTCTCATATGCAA
>NC_028361.1:13232618-13243579 GCF_000741045.1 Vigna radiata var. radiata | reverse complement strand
CCTGTGTCTATGACTCTACTTCTGCATTTGACTCTGATATTGCTTGTGGTGTATACTCTGCTGATTTCTATGTTAAGAACAGAACGGTTCCTCCTCCATCTCATGAGAGTGCTCCTAGAGAGCCGTTTCCACTTGATAAGGAGGATATTTGTTGTGTTTTCAACACTGGTCTAATACATTTGCTGCTTAGGTTTCATGGTTTTGCAGGTGAATGCCCACATAGACATCTGGAGGAGTTCTACACATTATGCTCTTTAATGAAACCTCTAGATGTCCCGGATGAAGACATGTTCTTAAGGGCATTTGAGTACTCATTACATGGAGCGGCAAGGGATTGGTGTTGTTGTCTTATTCTGGGATCTGTGACCAGTTGGGAAGATCTTGAGCATCAGTTTCTTGACAAATTCTCCCCTGTGTGGTATGGTTATAGCGACGATCCTGGGTGGACGAATCCTAACTTGGGATGGTATGGTACTTCAGAGCATCAATATTAGGAACCATCATTCCAGACTCCTTGTATGCCTTCTCCACCTGTTCAGGAACCACAGCAGCCGCAGTTTCATGAGCCGACCCATTCTTTATCAGCTGATGGTAGGAAATTGGAAAGCAAGCTTGATTCTCTTGAGAGTTTGGTGACACAGCTGGCATCCAACCAGAGACCAGCACCCTCATCTGCATTTGTTGCACAACGGTGTGCTATATGTTCTTCCAATGACGACTATATGGATGTCTGTCCTTCTTTGCACCACTTTATTGCTCTTGATGCGCCTCAAGCTTATGCTCCAGACATATACAACAACAAGCAGCCACAACAGAAAAATCAGAGGAAACAGGAACAACAAAAGGCATCTGCTTGTCCACCTTCCAAATCTTCTACTTCTTCTGAGCCAACATTGAATGAGTTGTGGGGGCAGATAGCCAGGCAGGCTATTGAGGAACAGTCTCGTGTTTTAGAGGGACCTCCAATTCAGATTGTTCCAATTCTTGATGATGTCAGTGCCATCCACATAGGAGATGGGGAACAGAGCCACGAGATTACTACTGCACCATCTACTTCCTCACCCTCCTATGCCTCCCCTCTTGAAATTGAGGATGCAGTTGCTCATTCTGCTGTTACTGGTGATATGATTCATGAATCAACACAGGTTTTCTCTAAACTTGAAATCCCACTTGCTTTGCCTGAGTTGATTATGCAATCAAATATTCTTGATTCTGCTACATATTCACATGTTAGTGACGATTTTGATATAGAAACTGTGAACGCTGAAGATGGTTTAGACTTAGGATTAAATTTTGATCTCTCACAGTTTTCTGAAAATTTTAAATGTAGTTGTTAAGTTGGTTTATGCTTTATTGTCTTGAGATCAATTTTGTGCTTCAGCCAACTTCCAACTTCATGATGGATGATACTAACTGTGAATCTGATGATAATGTTGAGGAATAGGCAGATAGGAGCACCACTTTTGAGATAGGTAGATCACTTTCATCTTCCACCACTTTAGCCACATCTAGGGAAGTGGAGGTAAACATACATGAGATAGATTCTGTTGTTGATGATTATGATGATGATGGGTATGTTGATGATTATATTGTTGATGACCATGATTTTCATTTCCCCTCTTTGCATGATGAGAACCACTTTGTGTTATCGCATCTGAATGTTTGTTCTTCATGCACTGAACATGAATCTGAACCTGTGATTGATATTGTTTCTATTTCTGAACTTGATTCATGTTCTGAGGGTATATCTGAGGGTCAGCTTGTTACACTGAGGTTGGGTGTTATACCTTTGCATGGTATTTTTGTGGAACCACATTGCACTAACCATGTTGCAGGAGGTACATATGGATTTGATCAACACACACCCACGGTGGAAGACAAAGGTTCCAGTATACACAAAAGCTTGAAGATTAATATGCACCAGCTGAACCTGCTCATCAACAGTCAATTCTTCTTAGATCCAGCTGTGGAGGATATATCCCTACTTGATCAAATCTGGAGACTGAAGCAGTTCCTCCTCAAGACTTCCTTACTGAATCCAGTGGTGGAAGAGATTTTCCTGATAGTCCAAAATTGGCAACTGCCACCATGACCAGGGGAGTTTTCTTTTCCCTTCTCCTCCTTTTCCCACTTGTATTGCACTTATCCATGATCTGTTGACTGTTTTGACTGTTGATCTTATGCTTGTGACACATTGAGGACATTGTGTAGTTTAAGTGTGGTCTATTTATTGGGGGAGATTCTGATTATTCTTTGATTAGTTTATGTTTTTAGCGTTAATTTCTTTTCTTTTCTAGATAGTTTTTGTTGTCTCTTGTGTACAATTTTGCATGTTTCTCATGATTTCTGGACTTTGTTTAGGTTGTAGACTTGTCTTTCATTTTATTGATACTTTGATTAGTCTGAATTCTTGTTTTTCTTTGCTTGGAAGATGATTATGATGTTTGAGAGGTTGAATTGATTGTGACAAACATACCCTGTGTGAGATTTAAGCCACTTTATGTTCTTCCTTGTGTGATATGTCTCTTGATTGCTTGCACATATGCCTTGGCTTGACTCTGTTGATAATTTTTGATTAATATGCATGTTTGGAAGTGATAAAGGCAATTTTGTTGTTGAGCCTCTCTAGCCAGATGAGCCTACCTTGTTGTGATCCTTTAATAGCCCCTTTGAGCCTTTACTTTCCCCATTTGTTTGTTTTGAAGCTCATACACTAGCCCTAAGTGAAAAACCATTATTACCTTAACCTTAGGGAATTTTGGAGCTTTGGAATTGTTTTGGGAATAAGTGTGGTCTCTTGGGAAATTCTGATGAGTTGGCTAGTTGGTTCCTCTTCTTGTTTTTGTGAATATGTTGTGTATCTTGTCTCTTAGATTTGTGTTCTGAAAAGAGAGGAAAGAAAAGAAACAAGATGAAAAAAAAAAGAAACAGAGAAAAATAAAAAAATTGTGAATAATGGAGACAAGAATAGGATTGAATTAAAGGGTTTTGGGTGTGCGTATACTGTGTTTTCACTTGTTCCCCATTGCTCCTCTATTTCCCTTTGGTTTGTAACTTCTCATCCATATCATATCCTCCCTTGTCCTTGGCCCCATTGCATCCATAAAAGACCTTTTGATTTGAACATGCATATGCTTTGAGTGTTTATATTAGAGGCTTGCCAAGACTGTTTGTTGCCTGCTTTCTTGAGTGCATTGAGTTGACATTTTTTTTTACCTTAGACACTGGAGAGAAACACTGATAGTGTCCATCTGTGAGGTTCTGTTGCTTTTGATTCACCTCTTGAATTGATTGATTATTTTGCCATGCTTCGAATTGCTTGGATGATTTCTCTGAATATCTGTTTTCTCTGATTCTGTGTGGATATTGTCTAATACTTTTCCTTGTCCAGATTTCTTGAGGATTCTAATTCTGTTTGTTTCTATCACTGTTAGTCTTTGTTGTCTGTCTACTGAGTCTGTGTCAATTCCCTGATGTCCGTTGAACTGTCCTTGTTTTGTGTCTTGATTTTGCCCAAGAGTACAAAAAGCTAAGTGTGGTCTATTTTGATGAGTCGATATTTTATTGATTTCACTTAGTTTATTGTGCTAAAATTAATCAGGGAATTGTGATTAATTGTCCGGTATTTTCCCGTTTTTCCTAATTATGCTTAATTTGACCGAAAATTCTAATTTTAATTAATTTGAATTTTCTGAGCTAATTATTTGCATTATTATTTTTGGGGAAAATTTTGGAAACACAATTTGGGACATTTGGAGTGCTATCAAATAAGTCAAGACTCTTCAAATAGACATTTCAAATTTAATTACTTTGAAACTTAGTAGTCTAGATAGTTTTTAATTAAACTTGTAAACATTGGGCCAATTTTTAGCAAAATAGTTTGAACCCAAATAGGAAACATGACATGGCACCTAGGGTTTTGCAAAGTAGGTGGACCCCACCTCATTTTTTGAAGACACATGGCCCCTTAGAAAGGGGCAGCAGCTGTCACTTGGAGACTACCGAGGTTTCTTTGGCTGCAACGTTTCTGAAATGCAGGGGTCTGGAGCAATTTTGTTCATGGTATCCTTCAAGTGTATGAACGTGGTTTCATGGAATGAAGAAATACTTTTCTTTTTCTTATTTAGTGAATGAATGCAACTTGAGTGGAATTCAATACTTTTACATTGAATATTTTTATTCTCTTTATTCCATTTCGGTACGCTGCCCTTTTCAATTCAGATTTATGCATTTTGCTTGAAGCAATTTTGCTTGTAATGATTGGACATTGTGGGTGGCTTAGTGTAGCTAGCTTTCACTTTTATTTATTGGATGAATGAAGACATGATTTGATGGGAGTTGGTGAACAGGGCATCTACGATCTTGCATTTTATGAAACCCCTCGGCAATGGCTTTCCAAAGCAATAGGGTCACCACAAGTGCACAAACCCCTGGAACTCGACATTTCATACTAGTCCGGACGGTCAAATCACGTGGTCTGTCTTTGGTATCAATTAAATGCATTCATGTACAATTTGTGTTGTATTATTGTCATTACATGCTTGAAATACTTGATTGATAACATGTTTTATTTTTATTATACCTAGCTTACCCTTGCATTTGTTTGTTGTATGTGCTTGCCTTTCCCCCTTGCGATGATCATTCAATCCTTTGGATGTGAGTAGTAGCTGATGATGTACCCTTGGAGTGAGCATTGGAGAACGAAGAAGACACAACATCCAGTTCTTAGGACCTTTTCTAGCTTTTGTTTTGTCATGTTCTATATTTTTGGAAACACTCTTTAGGCATCCTTAAATCTTTAGTTGGTTAGGTATTTTGAAATACTCTAAAGCTTGTAAAGTTTAAATTTATGGTCAATTTTTGGATGACTGTATGCTTAATATTGTCCTCTATTAACTCCTAACTGCTTTCTCGTACTATAATAGCTGAATCCTGTTATATGTATGTCTATATAATATTTGGGATGTCACATTTGCTTTTAAGTGGTAACTTAATTTCAAGTGTCACAGCAGCATATTGACTTCCTTTGTAGCAAATGAATATTCATTCACGTGAGAGATAAAGCCATGGTCCAGGGATGCTTAAAGTTAATTTTTTTTTTTATTTTGCTTGCTTTAAAAAAATGAGAATGGAAGAAAATGAGATTTCTTTACATTTGAAGTTGGAGATGTCATGTCCAGCACACGTGATTTTCAATCTCATTTTCTTTTACTATTCATGTGTTCTTTTTTTTATTTTTATTTTTATTTATTTATTTATTTTTACATTGGTGCCATGACAAATTGCATTTAATGTTTAGTTCTAAGATATATTTTCTCTTGATTCAAGCACTTTCTTTTTACATTTCATCTGATTCCATGCTATAAAGTATTTTCGAAGCTATATTGCAATGAGTCTTTTCCTTTCTTTGGTTGCATTTAATTTTATATCCAAGCTACATTCTCCATTGAACTCTTTAGCTTAACCATTTTATATCCACGCAATTATATTCGGTTGTATTTAATTTTCATTTTTAATTTCGCCATTTACATTCACAAATTTTTCACAACCCCCCCCCACTTCGTGTTTGACCTGATTCTCGAACCACAGTNTGGTCCTTGAGAGACGACCTAGGAGTCATTTCCTAGCTATACTGCATTTCTCATATGCAATCAAATTTGTATGGGTTGCGACAACCCATCACAGATCCTGCTGAGAGCATTGAGCATGGTTGGTTGCTATAGGACACAGAAGCCATACGATTAGGTAGTGGATCATCCTCTCTTCTACTTTGAAGCCACCAACAAGCAGTTGCCTTCGGTTGGTCTACTGTTCAGGATGGTGCAAGAAGGATTGAAAGATAATTAGTTGGTTGAAGTCAGAAATTCCAAGATGAATCTTCACAGCATCATCCCAAATGGTAAGTTGGGCGATATTTGTCCACACATCATCATCCAAAATTATGCGAATTCCCTTTACTTTAGTAGATATGATCCCATCACGATATCTCAAGTTGAAGTAAAACACTCTTATGAGATCAGGATAAATACAACCTTTTTGCTCCACCAAGTGCGTGAGACCTTGACCAACAAAGAGATTTGGAAATTGAAATCCATAAAAGCGATAAAAATCAAGACGAATAAATTTTACCGCCATGATTCTCCTTTCTTGCCATGAATTTACAAAATCCGCATGTTTTTTTGGATCTGAAATGCATCCATCTATGGTTGTAGGACGTGATTGAGAGGAAGAAGACGCTCCAGCAGCTCTGCGGCAATGTCTTCTTGAATTAGCCATGAAGGAAGTTTAAGGGAGTGAGACTTTGAGAAAGTGAAGAGAAATGGAGAGGATTTTAGCTCTAGATTTGATTTCAGCAGTAGTGACTAATAATCGATTATGGGGGGCTATTTATAAGAAAAATGGAAGAACTAGCCGTTTATGGCCGTTATGGGATGCTCCAACGGCTCTATTTTTGAAACTGTTAGCATGATAATCGATTATGGCTCGAGATAATCAATTATTTGCTCAAGAATTGCTGCCCAGAAATTGCAAGAATCGATTATCTGCTCAAGAATCCCTGATGATAATCAATTATCTGCTCATAACTTCCAGATTTTGAGTTTTGACGTTGAATAATCGATTATGCTTAGGAGGTAATCGATTATTGAAGATTGAGATATAGCTGAAGGCCAAAAATAATCGATTATTACCTTGTGATAATCGATTAAAATCGCTAAACTTGCTAAAATTCAAGAAAAATCATACATTTTGATCATAAGACATATCTAACACTCCTAGCTCTCTTCTAAGCTCATAAAATCTATCCTTAGGTAGCGCCTTGGTGAAAATATCAGCTAATTGATGTAATGTATCAACATATTCAATTTGAAAGTCTCCCTTTTGAATATGGTCTCTTAAGAAATGATGTCTAATCTCAATATGCTTAGTTCTTGAATGCATTATGGGGTTCTTAGTCAGATTTATAGCACTAGTATTATCACATTTTAAAGGAATATTGTCAAGGAAGATATCAAAGTCTTCCAGTTGCTGTTTCATCCATAGAATTTGGGCACGACAATTTCCAGCAGCAATATATTCAGCTTCAGTGGTAGACAAGGCTACACACGCTTGTTTCTTTGAGTGCCATGACACAAAAGAATAGCCCAGAAAATGACAAGTTCCACTAGTACTCTTCCTATCAATTTTACAACCCCCATAATCTGCACCAGAATAACCTATTAAACTAGGTGTAGCATCAGAGGGATACCAAAGTCCAAAAGAAGTGGTTCCTTTAAGGTATTTTAAGATTCTCTTGACAGTAGTTAAATGAGATTCTTTAGGATTGTCTTGATACCTAGCACATACACATACACTTTGCATGATATCTGGTCTACTAGCAGTTAGGTACAACAAAGATCCTATCATACCTCTAAACATAGTTTCATTTACTTCTTTTCCAGATTCATCCTTATCTAAATAGCAAGAGGTTGCCATAGGTGTACTAGCTTCTTTGCAAGTATCCATGCCAAATTTCTTAAGAATTTCCCTGCAATATTTTGTTTGAGAGATAAAAGTACCTCCATTCATTTGCTTTATTTGTAGTCCTAAAAAGAAATTTAGCTCACCCATCATAGACATCTCAAACTCACCTTGCATTATTTTTGCAAATTCTTCAAATAAAGAGTCATCGGTTGACCCAAATATAATATCATCTACGAAAACTTGCACAATCAAGATGTGTTTTCCTACTTTCTTTATAAATAAGGTTGAATCAACTTTTCCTCTAGAAAAGTCATTATCAATTAGAAAGGTACTAAGTCTTTCATACTAAGACCTAGGTGCCTGTTTAAGACCATACAAAGCCTTTTTAAACTTATAAACATGATCAAGATATTTGAAATCCTCAAAACTAGGAGGTTGACTAACATATACTTCTTCTTTTATAAAACCATTCAAAAATGCACTTTTCACATCCATTTGATACAGTTTAAATTTCATCAAAGATGCATATGCAAGTAACAATCTAATTGCTTCTAACCTGGCCACTACTGCATATGTTTCATCATAGTCTATACCTTCCTCTTGGCAGTAGCCCTTTGCAACTAGCCTTGCTTTGTTCTTTGTGATGTTTCCATCCTCATCAAGCTTGTTTCTAAATACCCATTTTGTTCCTATGACTTGATAATCATCTTGTTTCGGAATAAGTTCCAAGACTTCATTCCTTTCAAATTGGTTTAGCTCTTCTTGCATAGCAACACACCACTTATCATCTTGAAGAGCTTCCTTTATGTTCTTGGGTTCTATCTGAGACACAAAAGCTACAGTTAGACAAAAATTATTTAGATTATGTCTAGTAGTTACCCCTTTTGAAATATCTCCAATGATGTTGTCTAGGGAGAGTCCTCTTGGTTGTTGATAGCTTTTAGGATCAACAGCTTGAGGTGTTTCTTGAAGTTCTAGAGGATAGTTCTTATTTAGATACATCTCTTCAAGAGCTTCCCTCAAATAATTCTCATCACCTGCAATAGGTTTATTTGACTCAAGAGGGTTTACCTCAAGGTCCATAATCTCATCAAAGACAACATGCATTNATTCTTCAATTATCAAAGTTCTTCTATTAAATACTTTATATGCTTTACTAGTCAAAGAATATCCTAGGAAAATTGCTTCATCAGATTTTGCATCAAATTTATCAAGATTATCTTTTCCATTATTCAATACAAAGCATTTGCATCCAAAAATTTTCAAATGAGATACATTTGGTTTTCTACCATTCAACAGTTCATATGGAGTTAATTTCAGAATTGGCCTAATAAGCATCTTGTTTAACACATAACAAGCAGTACTAACTGCATCAGCCCAAAAATATTTTGGCACATTAGATTCATTCATAAGTGTTTTAGCTAATTCTTCTAATGATCTATTTTTCCTTTCAACAACACCATTTTGTTGGGGAGTTCTAGGTGTAGAAAAGTTATGTGTTATGCCATGTTCTTCACAAAATTTTTCAAAAGATTCATTTTCAAATTCACCATCATGATCACTTCTCAATGTTTTGATTTTCAAATCTTTTTCATTTTGAATATGTTTAGCAAAAGATTTAAAGCTTTGAAAGCTTCACTTTTCAAAGTTAAAAAGAAGGTCCAAGTGAATCTAGTGTAATCATCAATAATTACAAGAGCATATTAATTTCCACCAAAACTTTTAATTCTAGATGGACCAAACAAGTCCATATGCAAAAGTTCTAAAGGTTTTGATGTTGAAATCATGCTTTTGGATGAAAATGAAGATTTGGTTTGTTTACCTTTTTGACATGCAGTGCATAATTTGTCTTTCTCAAATTTCAGTTTAGGCAAACCAATCACCAGGTCTTTTGAAATCAATTTATTCAAATGTTGCATATGAATATGTGCAACTCTTTTATGCCATAGCCAAGGATTTTCTTCTTTAGCAACTAAGCATGTTATACTATGACTAGATGCACTTTCAATATCAATCAAATATATGTTGTTACGCCTAACACCTTGCAAAGCAATATCAGTAGAATTTTTAAAATAAACAGTGCATTTAACTTTCAAATGTTACCTTGAGACCTTTGTCACATAATTGACTTATGCTTAGGAGGTTGTGCTTGAGGCCTTCAACATATAAGACATCTCTTATAGTCAATGTATTTCCTCCTCCAATGTCTCCGGTTCCCATGATTCTACCGTTGTTGTTATCCCCATAAGTTACAAATCCTTGCTTTTTCTTCTCAAAAGAGATAAACCTTTTCTTGTCACCGGTCATGTGTCTTGAACATCCACTGTCAAGATACCACAATGACTTCTTTGACTTAGTAGGTTCCTACGAAACAAATTAGCAAGAATTTAGGTTCCCAATCTCATTATGGGTCCTTGGGGTTAGTTCATGCAAGTGTATATCATTTCACAACTTTAACCCATGCATATTTACCATTTGGAACACCAAAATGTTTAATGTTGCATTTGTTTGATGTATGTCCATGCTTCATACAGTCAAAACAACAAACATCATTCACTTTATTTTTAACAAAAGTCCCTTTTTCAACCCAAACCCTATGAGTTCGTCTTACTTTGGACTTATTATTTTGATGCATATTTCTATTTCTAATATTGCTTGTTTTAAAGTTTGTCTTAGCATTCGAACTTGTCTTAGTTGCCTTTGCAAGTAGGTTTTCAAGTATGTCAATATCAAACATATGACTCTTACAAGACAAACATTCAACAGGTTCAACAGTAGCATTTGCATCAGACAATTTGTTTCTAAAGTGCTAACTTTATTTCTTAAAACAACTTCATCATCAAGCAATTTGTCATACTTCAATTTCAATTCATTGTGCTCTTTCTTAAGCTTTTTATGTGCAGCATCAAGTTTTTCAGATTCATTCATTAATTCAAAGAAAGCTTTTTGCAAGTCTAACTCACTAGATTCAAAGCTAGAATTACTTACTTGGCTTCCAGTATCTTCTGAGTCAGCCATTAGACAAATATTAGCTTCTTCATCTGAATCACTTGAGCTTGTTGAGCTAGATGCATTGTCTTCCCAAGCTATGTGATTAGCTGTCGTTGAAGCTATCAAATTAATACTACTTTTCAAGGCAACTTCAGTATTGCCTAGTAGTATTCAAGAAAGTAGATAGGGCTAAAGTAACCCTAAGTCGTCTCCCAACGAACACGGAATTGCTTTCGAATTTCTGAAACTTATGAATGTTATGCAATGCTTAAGAACAAAAGTGAAGATGTTTAAAGGTTGTTGTAAAACAAATAGAAAACTTAAAACAATTATGAAGAAACAGGCTAATTCCACTGCTTTTCCAAAATAGATTCATCATCGGTTATTCACAGATCATTGTTCAATTGATTATTGTTTAAGTTTCAACTTAATTAAAGTACATTCTTAATTAATTTGAGGGCGATCATGCAGTTAATCAAAGTACATTCTCAATCAAATGCAAGACCTTT
>NC_028361.1:13223254-13232008 GCF_000741045.1 Vigna radiata var. radiata | reverse complement strand
AATAACTAAAAGATTTAGATAATTATAACATTATTTGGAAGATATTTTCTGTTGATATTCCCAAATTAAATTAATTCAACAACTGAATTTTATCTTTAAGCTTTTCTGACTTTCCAAAATTACACAAATGCCCTGATTTTTCACTATCTGCAGTTTAGTCCCTTCAAAATTCTCCTAAATTGCATAAAAGCCCCTATTTGACCAGCTTTGACCAGAGGAGTCTTGTTGACCAGCTTTGACTGAGGAGGAAACGTGGCCAATGAAATGCTACCACGTGGCATTCCCTTTCCCACCCAAAAATTAGGGTTTCAGATTGGGGAAAGGGAAAAACTTGTGCCTCTGCGCCTCTACGAAGGTTGCTCTTGGTGACTCTGGTTTTTACAGGTTTGGGTGGCTATTGACACGCCGGTTGGGATGGTGCTGCGACGAGGTTGGCNGCGCCTGCGGAGGTGATTATGATGGCTGCGCAATGGTAGAGGTTATGGTGGCCTGAGAGTTCGAAGACGACTTTGCATTGTGATGAAGGAAATCGTGATTTTCGATTCCTGGTGCTGTGCGATGAGGTTCGAACATGGAGGTTGCAGTGTGTTGCGATTTGCGATGACAGTGAGATGATGGACGAAGAAGATGGTGGCTCACCGGAAGTAGTCAGATCTGTTTGTGGTTTGTTGGTTGTGCAGGTGGTGGCTGACGACGATGGCGAACTAGCGTGGTGTGCGAGAACGATGAAGATATACGTGCCTGTTGACAGTTCCGGTTGGGATCGTGGCAAAGCTGGGTTTCTCGGTGTTGATGGTCGTGAATGGTGGCCTTGGGTGACTGACGACGAGACCGTGGCTGGTTGCGCGATGTGGTGGCCGGCGTCTAGGTGGTCGCTGAAGTTTGTTGGGTGGCTGCCATGGAGGAGGCGGCGGCTAGGGTTAGGAAGAGGAATTAGGGTTTCTTTTGTGGAAGATGGTGATGATGTGGCAAGAGAGGGCTATGTGGCATGTTCTGAGTAGTCTATTTGGTATGCAATCATCTGGATGGTTGGATCTATTAGTGGTGGACTGCCACGTGGCTAAATCTGATGTAATCTGGTTTAATTAGTGGTAGGAAGGGTGTGTATAGGAAATTAGGGGTTACGGATATAAAAGGTTTAGTGTTTTGGGCTTGGTTGTTGGCCTGGTTTAGAAGAGAGGGGTGTATGTAGAGAAATTTGGGGGTGCAAGGGTAAAGATTGCCTATTTGGCCCATCTGGACATTATTTTTCAAATAAAATCTGAGTTTGGGCTTTAAATTGCAATTTGAACCAATAAAACTCTAACTTCAGCTGCACAAATAAATATTAGAACATCCAAGAATAATTTATGCAATTAAAATCACTTTTTAAGCCCTTTTTATTTCCAAACACACTAAATCCAATAATTACAAATCCTCTGCAAATCAATCATTTAAGCACAAATATTGTATCAAAAATTTTAATTTTAAAGCATAAATGTGGATATAAATATGCACTCATCACTATGTAAGCTTTCTTTTTCTTCTGAAACTTTCTTTCTTTCTTTTCTTCACTATTCTTGTTCTTTGGAGATTCAGTTTTTATGTGTCCTTTTTCTCCACATCCATAGCATTTTACACTTGAAAGAGATTCTTGATTTTCTCTTCTTTCTCTGCAAAATTTTTCCTTTCCTTTTGCCTTCATAAACTTGGAAAATTTCTTTATCATGAGGCTCATGTTCTCCTCATCATCAGAATCATCATCTTCAAAAGTTTTTGAACTTTTGCCTTTAAAGATCTCGGACTTGAAGGCTAGTATCTTCCTTTTGCCTTGATCTTCTTCAGCAGTTAACATCTTCAACTCAAGCTCGTGTTCACGAAGCTTTCCAAACAGAATTGGCATCGTCAATTGAGAGAGATTTTGTGACTCCGAGATGGCATTCACCTTTGGTTGCCAAGACTTGTCCAATGATTTTAGAATTTTAACATTTAATTCATCAGTATCAAAGTTCTTACCCAATCCAGTCAAGTGGTTCCCTATGTGAGTGAAGCGCTTTTGGACATCAGAAATTGTTTCTCCAGGTTGCATTCTGAACATCTCATACTCTTGAATGAGACTGTTCTTCCTTGCACGTTTCACGTCCTCTGTTCCTTCATGTAAGAACCATTTTGTACAGCTTCCCAGATACCTCTATCAACAGACCCCATAAAAATTTCCATTCTGACTTTCCAGAAAACATAGTTATCACCGGTAAAAAGTGGTGGTCTGTTAATAGAAACACCCTCATGATACACAAGATTTTGACTTTGGTGATCGGCCATTTTCGCAAATTTTGAAAAACTATCAAAGCAAGCTCTGATACAAATTGTCGGAACAATCGGTATTGTTCTGAGACAGAGTGTAACGCAGCGGAAAGGGTGTTCGGTCAGCTTTTTAAAATAAATTGGTCCATATTAGAAAATCAATTTTGTTTTAGAAAATTTATCAAACAGTTGATATGCGTAAAAGATAAAGAGTGTAGGGAATAGAAAATCACACGACTAATTTTTATACTGGTTCGATTCAACAGAATCTACGTCCAATCGTTAATCACTATAAAAAGTGATTAATAGTTTCACTAACAACAAGGTTTTACAGATTACAACAGTAATGAATAAATGGTAAGATTAAACCTTCCTTCAACGAACGAACCGGAAGATGAACTTTCTGTCAACTCGAAGAGAACCGCTTCGACAATCGACCAACGATACGCGAGCTTCTCCTATTCACGAGACTAGGCAGAGCACCTTTCTAACTCGAAGAGAACCGCCCCGACTATCGACACATGAAACGTGAGCTTATCCTATTCACGAGACCAAGCAAGGGAACCTGAACAATAGCTTTTGAGAACTTCCTCTGACAAACAGTATTATCAAGAACTCTCTCTGTTCAGCAACATTACTTTTGAATTTCTCAGAACTTGAATATATAGCCATCTGCTCTGAATATCAAAGGTCAGGTTCCAAATGACACGAATAATCGATTATTGTAAGTGATAATCGATTATTCAAGTCCGTTACAGGTATTTCAAAATGTGATAATCGATTATATGAAATGATAATCGATTATTCCTGAAGGACTTTTGATAATCGATTATTGTTTTTCCATAATCGATTATTTCAGTAAAAATACAAGTTTTACAAAGTTCTTAAGACTTTCCTACTACATTTAATTTCTACAAATTGGTTTTAAATAATTCTATTATCCTCTTCAACCAAAACTTCTTGTAGCATCATCCAAACAATTTTCTTCAAGATTTACTGATACTCCTTATTGGTAACATAATTTTATTTATTTTGATTATTTTGTAGGAAAATTGAAGACTGGAGAAGAATTGAGAATAACTATCAAGGGTCTTTCGCCTAGTCACTTAATTCTCCTGCTGAGTGAGAAGAAATTATACTCGCCCAACGAGAAAGTTGTGTTGCCTAATGAGTGTGAGAAATCCAATGTGTTAGAAAGCGACCTCTCATGCAATGAAAGGATATGCTTGCCCAACGATAAATCACTTTTTGGAAAATCATTAAAATGTTAAGAGTTGAATAAAACAAGAGTTTTCGATGTGGGAATGCAACTAAGACTCAAGCACAGGCTAAGGCACTTTTAGGGCTCAAACAATACATTTTTCCTTATCCATTCTGTAACATCCCAATTTTAATCGTAGAATACTACTAAAATGAATATTACATATATGATACTGGAACTACTATAAGAAAACAAACCTACGAAAGACAAGTTCTACACCTGTAGAATCATCTGACTTCCGAACTGTTTCACCCTCACCTCTCGTTGGAGCAACTGTAAAGAATGTCTCCCTTAGCTCACACCATTAAGGTGATCATCGCAAAAGAGAAAACATACACAAAGACAAATAACACAAAAGTAAGGGTAAGCTAGATTCAAAATAATTAATGTTATTTATATATATACATATTTAAAGATTATACATAAGGCAAACATATCATAATATAATCACCAAACACTTTATGCAATACACTATTATGAATGGACTATCCGGACATAGAACGATTGTCGAGCTATGGCGGGGTGTGCACTTGTGGTGGCTTTTACTGCTTTGCAAAACCATTGCCAATGGGTTTAACCCTACCACACTCACATGGTTAGTCTGTTCCACGCCCCGGAGCATACTGGAAGCACCCAAAACTAAGACCTCCTACTACTCCTCACGACATGTGATAACGGTCTAAAAATCGTTATTTTTATACTTGAAATTGATATCAAAACACACCACTTATGACTTAGAATGAGCTTAAAATCATGCAAAACACTTAAGTTAGGTTACAAGAGAGTCAAAGGTCGTTTTAGAAATATTATGCTTGGTTTTATATTGTTTTCACAGGATTTAATGAGAATTGAAGGATGGAAAGTGAAGTAGGAAGGAGTTGGACTCGAGAAAGGATGAAGGAAGGTGCAAAAGAGGAATCGCTCCCACCGCTCAACGCCACTTTCAGCACTGAGCCAGCCTTGTGCAAGACTTACGGCCAGACACTTAAGCGCCAGTGCTAAGGGGTGAATGAAGAATTGTGTCTACCACTGAGCGCTGAGAACTTTAATTCAATACGACAGGACGCCTGGGCGTTAATGCTGAGCCATCTAGTGGAGTGTCACACCTAGCGTTGAGCAGTGAGTCTAGTGTTGAGCTCTATATGTTTATGTAGATATTTTGGGGACCGAGACACTGGTATTCGGATAAGATGAATCAGTGGTTCCTTCTGCGCATTGACCGTCCGTCTTCCTTCAATCCCAACCGTCCGACAATCTCCAAATTATGGCCGAGGGGGGGGGTACCTGCAAAGGCACTCTAATGCTCAAGTTAGGCGTGTTATAAGGGAAGAACCTCAGTTCTTTTAGAAGAATTCTCAATGGAAGAGAGTGAAATCTCAGGGATATGAGTAACGTGTATGAGAGGCGTGAATGAAGAGTACCTGACTGACGTCTCTGGCTCTTAATTTATAGACTCGGAACTGATATGAGATCAATGGAATATAAACAGAACAAAATATAAACAACCTTACCTGATATTCCGCAAAACAACTTTGTCAATAGATATTATTTGATTTGTGGTATCTTTAGTAAATCTCTTTTAAAGCCTCACGAGCCCAATAACGAGATTAACGGCCCAATTCTAATAACAAGAATTGGCCCTTCTACGGCCCAATTATACACGGCCGGTACAACCGTCCGCCAGGAATATCGTACCGTACATCATCCCCCCAAGTCTTTGATAACCGTCCGGATGATAGTGGTTATCAAAGGACTTAAAAGGGGTTTTAATGCGACGTTTGAATGTTGTCGTTTCATTTTTTGGAGGAGTTACTGGACTTTCCCGCTCTCAGGGTAGTGGCAGGGTCGCTGAATTATAGCCGCTAGATCAATATCGTCCAACGGTGTGTTGCATGAGCAGCGGTTTCATGATTATCGTGTTCAGGTTTTTGCTGACGAACCAAATCATCACTTTTGCTTTTGTGCTTCTTTTCGAACTTCTCCTTCTTCACTCCAACGCTCTGCATTTTTCTTAGGTAACCATGGCTTCTTCTTTGTGTTTTGATTGTACTACGTCCCGCGAAGAGGAAAAAGGGCGTGATAACCCGATTGAAGCATCAGAAGGTATTTCATTGGTACTTTTTGGGGAAAGGGTTTTTGTTTACGGTGGTGTCGTGGTAGAAGAACCTGAAAGTCAATGTTCTTCATCCGTTTCTGACTGTGGGTGAGCTTCCCGCGATGTAGGTGATCATTCTAGCCTTTTTACTAGTAAATATATTTTGTTGGATTGGGCAAATAATAGTTGCGTGCTTAGAACCCTAGGTTACTATACTGCCATGAAACTAGTAGCGTGTCGGGGGGTGAAAGGGTTTTTCACGGCCGGGAAGCATCTAGGGAGGATTTCTTTTACTTCTATTCTAGCTTGTTCTTCGACTTGTATATTAGGTTGCCTTTCTCTGAATTTCAAATGGATGTTTTGAGAGTTTTAAACGTAGCCCCTTCCCAACTTCATCCAAACAGCTAGGGCTATATGCAAGTTTTTGCCACTATGTGTCAAACCTTGGCCATTCGGCCAACAGTTGGTATTTTCCTTTATTTTTTTAGGGTGCGCCCCAATGCTAAAAAGTGTTGGGTGTCCTTGAACTCCATTGCCAAGGACGCCATTCTTCAACTTTTTGCTGACTCTTTGAAAGATTTCAAAAACTATTTTTTCAAAGTGTTCATCCCGAAATCGTGTTGTCCATTCTTCTTTTATGAAGATGGTACCCCTAAATTTCCATTGTATTGGACCAGAAAGCCTCGGTCTATAACTTCATGGCCGCGGGAGAAGATGATAGATGCTGAACTGAGGGATCTTGATGTGCTGATAGGGTTGTCACATCCACTTTCCTCTCGGAAGATAATCAGCTGCCTTGAGTATGATGACATGAATTCGAGGGTGTTTGGTATGTCCTCTGAGTGATCCCTTTAGGTTTTGTATCTCTCCCTTTTTTACTTTGGTTTGTTGATTTTTGTTTGCCAGAAATCATGGGAAAGGTTCCGAATCGTGATTGGTTTAACTTTGCCAAGAAAGCGTTCATGGAGACTACTTTACCGGGCAGTTCTTCAAAGAAGAGTCCGGTTATAGTCATCGATGATCGCCCACCTTCACCTGAACAGACCTTGAGGAGAAAAAGGAAACCTGAGAGGGCGGTGGATAACCCAAAGGCTGCCCAGAAGGGGAAGAGCACTGAGATGCTGACTGCCCTAGAGGCTATCTGACCCTTGCCGGGAGGAATGTGGGACCCTGGCTTTAACCTTAGTCACAAAATTGAGTTTAACTTTGATGCTGCCAAGCAGAAAGTTGTGTCTGAGACCAGCGAACAAACCATGGTTGAGATCTGTTTAGAGTTCTTATTGCGAGGTTCGACAGCTGCTTATAATTTGGTTTATGCCTCTAACCGGGGGCAATTGAGGGCCGAGGTGGATCGCTTGAAAAAGGAGTTGGAAGAGTTAAAGGCTTCCCATAGCCAATGTGCTCAGATGATGGCTGATAGCCAAGTGTTGATGGAGAACTTAAAAAAGGATGGTTTAGAAATGAGGAATGCCAGGGATAGTTTTGTTGTTGATTTGAAGGTTGCTAAGGAGACTATTGTGATCTTGACAGCGGATAGAGATGATCTTCGACTGTGGCTTTGAAGAAAGGTGTTGAAGATGACGCAGCAACTCGAGCTGAAATGCTGAAGGCCATTGTTGCAGAGCATACAAAGGGTTTTCGGAAGGCTCTACGACAGATGTCTTTTCTTGCAAAGGTGTCCCCTAAAGGATTAGAGTTTGATATTGATAAAGATGTTTATCAAGAACAGATGGTTCCTCTTGATGACATTCCAGAAGGTACCTTCACTGCAAACGGCAAGTTGGCGGAGCTGGAAGAAGCTATTGTGGCGACGACCGCGAATGTTGGTGTGATGACGATTGTTGATGTTGTTGTTGAGGAGGTCTCGTCTTCAGATGCATAGTTTTATGCTTCTACTGTGATAACTTTTAAGACTTTGAACTTTTCTTGTTGTTGATTCTTTTGTTGCGTCATTTACGTGCTTTGCTTTATCAAGTACTTTGATAAGAAGTCATTTTAGGCGCCTTTAATTCTGGATGGCTTTATATAATGCTCTTTATACTTGTTGCGACATTTCGCTAAGTGTTTGATGGTATACTTACGTATTTTATTGCTTTAAAAAGATAAATTAAAACATGGACTTACTTGTGTCATTCTCGTTGACAATCATTATCGTTCGATATAAGTTAGATATTGACTCATTCGTAAGTGCTTCTGCCATTGGGCGTTCAGAGTGATTTCTTCCCGATTCTATTTGTACGTCCGGATAGTCATCTGTCAACGCTTTTGATGCTTGGGTGCTCAGATAGTTTTCGTTAGGGCAAGGGAGTGAATTCCTTTGTTGGGCATTCGGGTAGTTCCCGTCGACGCTTTTATACTTGAGCGCCCGGATGCTGGTTTATCCGACAATGCTTTTATAATTGGGCGTCCAGATGCTGGTTTATCCGACAACACTTTTATAATTGGGCGTCCGGATGCTGGTTTATCCGACAACGCTAGGGGTAGCACCCTTTTTTTTGGTTTAATCATTCTGATAGTCCCTATTTTTGGTGATTTTTTTCAATTAGGTCCCTCATTTTTTCTTTTTCTCAATTGGGTCCCTATTTTTGAAAAATTGAAGCAATTAGGTCACTGTCGTTAGTTCCGTACTAACACCGTTAAAAAGGGTGACACGTGTCAGCTCGTGATTTTTTTAAGTTTTTTAAATATATTTTTAAATATTTTTATTTTTATTTTTAATTTTTTTTATTTTTATTTTAAAAAAATTGTCACATGTCAAGTTGACATTGAGCCACGTGGCAATAACAATGTGAGGTGGCACTGATAGTGCCACGTGTCACTATCNGACCACGTGTCATTAGATTTGTCTCAATTTGGTTCCTATATTTTTAATTTTTCTCAATTTGGTCCCTATATTTTTAATTTGTCTCAATTTGGTCCTTATATTCGTATTTTGTCTTAATTTAGTCCTATTTTTTTAAAAAACTAAACAATTTTGTTTCTCTCCAAGTTCAAACAAAATTTTATTTGTATATAAATCTTTACAAAGAAATTTATACAAATTAATTTTTTTATTAGAAAAATAAACAAATTACAAACTAACATATGACACATTTTTATTTATATAGTAGTAAAG
>NC_028361.1:13216329-13222974 GCF_000741045.1 Vigna radiata var. radiata | reverse complement strand
CAAATTTTTTTAAATTTTTAAAAAAATTAGGACTAAATTGAGACAAAATAAAAATACAAGGACCAAATTGGAACAAAATAAAAATACAGGGACCAATTGAAACAAACGCAATGACACGTGGTTTGACACGTGGATCCGACAACGCTAGGGGTAGCACCCCTTTTTTTAATAAGTGGGGCGTCCGGATTGGATCCGACAACGCTAGGGGTAGCACCCCTTTTTTATAAGTGGGGTGTCCGGATGGAATCCGACAACGCTAGGGGTAGCACCCTTTTTTTATAAGTGGGGCGTCCGGATGGGATCCGACAACGCTTTTGATGATTGGGCGTCCGGATGGTATCCGTCAACGCTTTTGATAATTGGGCGTCCAGATGGTATCCGTCAACGCTTTTGATAAATGGGCGTCCGGATGGTATCCGTCAACGCTTTTGATAATTGGGCATCCGAATGGTATTCGTCAATGCTTTTGATAATTAGGACGACCTCCTCTATGAATATCTGCAGTTATCGCGTAATATATTTTTCGGAACATACTTCACATATAATTCATAGAGAAAAATATTTGAAGGTTCATATGGAAAAGAATAACAGCGTTAATAAGGAAAATAAATAAACTGAATTTTAGCTATAGTAAAATTTAAGATGTGTTGCGTTCCAAGTGTTAGGAACAACTTTTCCAGCAAGATGTTCTAAGCGAAAGGGTCCTTCCCATTTGTCAGCTAACTTGTTGTGCTTTCTGTTTTTTCTAGCATCTCCCTTCTTCCGCCATACAAGATCGCTTTCCGCAAAGTTTCGGGGTTGCACCTTAGTGTTGAAACGCCTAGTAATCAGCCGTTTTTTAGCTGCATTTTTTATCATAGCGATTTCTCGCAGTTCGGGTAGGGTGTCCAGGTTCATTCGAAGGTGCTCATCGTTAAGACTCATGTCTTGTATACTTCGCCTTATGGAGGGCTCGCCCAGTTCGACCGGTAACATTGCATATGTTTCGTATGTGAGATTGAATGGTGTTTCCCATGTTGACCCATGTGGGGTACATCTGTAGGCCCATAAGACTTCAGGCAATTCTTCAACCCATAAGCCCTTTGCGGTTCAGAGCCGTTTCTTTAACTCAGATATGATTGCTTTATTTCCGGCCTCAGCTTGCCCGTTCGTCTGAGGATGCTCAACAGAACTTGTCACATGTTTGATTTTAAGACCTTTGAGGAAATCTTCCAACTTCTGTTCTACAAGTTGTCGTCCATTATCAGTTATGATTTTCTGTGGTAGCCCGAAACGACATATCAAATGCCAGATAAACTTCTAGACCTTTTGGGCGCTAATAATTGGTAGTGCTTTTGCCTCTATCCATTTAGTGAAATAATGCACCTCTACCAGGGGGTATTGGATTGTGCCTTTCCAACTAGTAATGGTTCGGCGATGTCCATGTCCCATTGCGCGAACGGCCAGGGGGATGTTATTCCATGTAGTTCTTCTAGGCGAACCCGGAAATCGTTTCCGTGTGCCTAACACGAAATGCACTTTTTGACAATGCACAGTCTTGTTCCTAAGTGGGCCAGTAATAGCCGACTCGCAGTATCTTAGCTCTGAGTGTTCGTTTTCCTGAATGTAATCAGCATATCCCGTGATGTAATTCCTGCATAACATATTTGGCCTCCTCGTCGATAAACACTTCAGCAGAGGTGTCGTGTAGCCTCGTCTATAAAAATTTCCACCTACAAATGTGAAGCGTGCGATTCTCTTCGAGTCAGTCGTGCTAATTTGGCCTCTTTGCTCTTGTCGGACCATCAATTGGAGTATGTCTTGTCGCCAATCGTCTCTCGGTGCAGTAACATTAGTGTCGAACGTCTCTAGCATTGGTTTGTTAAGAGTTGTTTTGATCACGGAGGAAAGCTGCGATTTTTCTCGGGCGTGTTTTAACTTGGAAAGGAGATCCGCTCTGGAATTCTCTCCTCTAGGTACATGAATAATGTTAAAGCTAGAGAAGGTTTTAATTAGGTCACTAACCTTGTGGAAGTATCACAACAAATGGTTGTCTTTGACTTGAAAAGTTCCGCTCATATGGCCTACAACCAGTTGGGAGTCCATGCGACATTCAATCCGTTCAATTTTAAGTTCTTTGGCTAGGACCAGTCCGGTGATCAAGGCTTCATATTCTGCCTGGTTGTTGCTAAGTTGAAAATTAAAAGACACTGCTTGCTCAACGATTATATCGTTCGGCCCTTCCAATACTATTCCGGCTCCTCCGCCTTTTTTATCTAAGGAGCCATCTACATTCAGATACCATATTGGCATGTCTGTTGTCTACGGTAAGTCAGCTGCGAAGTCAGCCAAATGCTGGCCCTTTATAGAGCCTTGTGGTTCAAAACCTAGGCCGAATTCGGATAATTCCACCGACCATGCGACCATTCTTCCTGCCAGATCAGGTTTCCTGAGGATTTTTGCGATTGGGTGGTGGGTGCGGACCACAACTTGATGACTTTGAAAGTACGGTCGGAGGCGTCTTGCGGTAGTTATAAGGGCAAGAGCTATCTTTTCAATTTTCGAGTATCCATGAGGCGTTGATAGATAGCCTCGGTGTTCTTGAGACCGAATGGCATCACCTCATAACAATAGTTTTCCCGTTCGGTTATAAAGGTCATTTTGTCCTGGTCGGATGAATGCATTGGGATTTGATTGTACCCTGAATATGCGTCCAGAAAACTTAGTACCACGTTGGCAGAGGCTCCGTCCACCAGCTGGTCGATACTAGGAAGGGGGTAGGAATCCTGCGGGCAAGCTTTATTGAGATCGGTGAAATCAATGCACATTCTCCATTGGCCATTAGATTTTATTGACCATGACGACATTTGCCAGCCAAGTTGTATAGGTTATTTCCCGGATGAATTTGGCTTTAACAAGTTTGTTGACCTCCTCTTGGATAGCTTCTTTTTTCTCCTTATCGAATCTTCTCTTTTTCTGTGCTACTGGCCTGGCTTCTTTGAATACAAAAAGTTTGTGAGTCATCACATTTGGGTGAATTCCGGGCATATCTGCGACACTCCATGCGAATAGATCGGCATTAGCCCTTATCAGTTCGGTCAATCAGTGTTCGTCGTCCGGATTCAGATCTGCGCCGAGAGGCGTTGTCTACATTTCCTTTTTCCCAAGTTGGAATGATTTAATATCCCCCTGGGGTTGGATTCGCCTGTCCGTATTAATTCTTGGGTCTAGGTCAACCATTATTGCTTCATGTCCCTTTGATCTTCTGTGGGAAATATAGGGTGTAATTTTTAGGTTGGCGACATAACACTGTCGTGTTGTTTTCTGATCTGCCTTTACCGTACATATTGCCCCTTTGTCCGACGGGAACTTCATTGTTAGGTGAGGTGTTGATACGATGGCTCTGAAAGCGTTCAAACAAGGTCGCCCCAAGAGGGCGTTGTAGGAGGTATTGGCTTCAACTAACAAGAACCAGACCCTTAGTTCTTTTGCATTGTCTTGTGTCCCCAGTCGGGTTCTCAGAACGAGATACCCGCGGGTGTCAACTCTTTCGCCTGCGAAACCTACGATTTGCTCGTTGAATGGGCATATTATATCTTCTGACAAATCCATTTTTAGGAATGTTGTCCATTACAGTATATTGACCAAGCTATCCTGGTCGATTAAAACTTTGCTGACATCGTATAATGCTATTTGGGCAGTGATTACCATTGGATCATCCTGGTCGGGCTCCAGAGCGTGGAAGTCTGCATCCGTGAATGTAATATCGGGCATGGACAAAGAATTATGTCCTACATTATTGACGCTCAAGTGTCTTTTCCGGGCGGATGAAGAGACTCCACCTCCGGCGAAGCCTCCGGAGATGGTGTCGATTCGGCCCTTGATCAGTCTTTCTCTCACATGTTCGCTGGGATGACTGCGGGAGCGATCTCTCTCCCTCGGACGACTTCGGGAATGGTCTCTTGGGCAAACATTAGTGTCACGAATCCGTTTGAGACTTCTTTCTTTTCTGGGAGATTGTTTACGTGATTCTGGTTCTTCCTACACGATTTGGCGGAGATATCCTGCTCGAATGAGCCTCTCGAGTTCATCACTGAGGTTGGTGCAGTCCTCAGTGGTATGTCCCTGGTTGTCATGAAATAGGCCGAACTTAGTTTCGTCGGCGGTCCGAGGCGTGGGCTGCTTTCGTACGTTAAGGAGTTCAGCACTCAGAGCCTCTTTAAATACCTTTGCCAATGGCGCATTTAGGCGTGCGTAGTGATCATACCGAGGGCCAAGGGGTAGGGATAGAGCTCGTCTAGGAGGCCTTCGGTCTCCTTCACGAACCTGTCTAGTTTCTTTTTTGCTCCCATTGGTGGGGGCTTTTGTCTAGGGCTTCCTTCTAGAATATCTCTGATCTTCCATTCGAATGAACTTAGTCATTCTCTCCTGGAGCTCCTCCATCGAACTAGGCAGTCTGGCATATAAATGTTCCAAGACGTATCTCGGTTTCAAGGAATTGGGCAGATTGCCGATGATGAACTCCTCGTTGACGCCTTTTACTCGCATGGCAGCTTCGTTGTATCTCTGCATGAATGATCAGAGGGATTCATCTTTCTCTTGTTTAAGGTTTACAAGTTCTGCAGCGGTCACTCCGTCTTTCCTGTTGGTAGCGTAATGTTTCCTGAATAAGGTCATGACTGCGCGGAAGCTGTCTACCGTGTTAGGAGGAAGGGTGTAGTACCACTCTAGGGCTTCTCCTTTTAAGGATTGGGAGAAAGCTCTACATTTGACCGGGTCACTCTTGGAGTAGTAANTGTTAGGAGGAAGGGTGTAGTACCACTCTAGGGCTTCTCCTTTTAAGGATTGGGAGAAAGCTCTACATTTGACCGGGTCACTCTTGGAGTAGTAAGCCATAGAGTCGATGAAATTTCTGAGGTGATGTTCTGGGTCTGAAGTACTGTTGAACCTCTCTATCGGTGGAGGAGGTATGTCTGGCATTGGAGCTCGCATGACAGCTTCCGTGAATGGCAGCGGATTGGGTGACCGATCGTTCCGTGTCGGGGTGTGCATGCTTTGATCACCATTCTGACTTCCTTGGGTTTCGGACATTTCAGGCGGAGGACGTCGTGCTCTCAATCGGGCAATCTCCTCATTTTGTTTTTGTTGCAATTCTTGCTGCTGGCGTATAATCTGGGCATGTTCCTCCATCTGCTTTGCTTGCATTTGCTGAAATTCTTGTTGTTGACGTATAGTACGGGCCTGTTCTTCCAGTTGGGCTTGTAACTCCCTTGATTATATCCATAGGGTTGTTGTTATCCATACTCCTCGTGGTTACCATTGGGGATCTTAGAGCCTCGGCCCCACGGTGGGCGCCAAAATGTTTCGGTAGATATTTTGGGGACCAAGACACTAACCTTGATAACGTGGCTCTGCTACTTCCTGGTATTCGGATAAGCTGAATCAGTGGTTCCTTCTACGCATTGACCGTACGTCTTCCTTCGATCCCAACCGTCCGNCAATCTCCAAATTGTGGCCGAGGGGGGGTACCTGCAAAGGCACTCTGANGCTCAAGTTAGGCGTGTTATAAGGGAAGAACCTCAGTTCTTTTAGAAGAATTCTCAATGGAAGAGAGTGAAATCTCAGGGATATGAGTAACNTGTATGAGAGGCGTGAATGAAGCATANNTGACTGACGTCTCTGGCTCTTAATTTATAGACTCAGAACTNATATGAGATCAATGAAATATAAACANAACAAAATATAAACAACCTTACCTGATATTTGTGCCCACATTTATGCTTTAAAATTCAAATTTTTGATGANATATTTGTGCTTAAATGGTTGATTTAAAGTGAATTTATGACGATTGAATTTATTGGGTTTGGGAACTAAAGATGCTTAAAATGTGATTCTTAGTTGCATAAATTATTTTGGATGTTCTAATGTTTATTTGTGCAGCTGAAGTTAAAATTTTATTCATCACTGAGGGTGGTGCAGTCCTCAGTGGTATGTCCCTGGTTGTCATGGAATAGGCAGAACTTAGTTTCGTCGGCGGTCCGAGGCGTAGGCTGCTTTCGTACGTTAAGGAGTTCAGCGCTCAGAGCCTCTTTAAATACCTTTGCCAATGGCGCATTTAGGCGTGCGTAGTGATCATACCGAGGGCCAAGGGGTAGGGGTAGATCTCGTCTAGGAGGCCTTCGGTCTCTTTCACGAACCTGTCTAGTTTCTTTTTTGCTCCCATTGGTGGGGGCTTCTGTCTAGGGCTTCCTTCTAGAATATCTCTAATCTTCCATTCGAATGAACTCAGTCATTCTCTCCTGGAGCTCCTCCATCGAACTAGGCAGTCTGGCATATAAATGTTCCAAGACGTATCCCGGTTTCAAGGAATTGGGCAGATTGCCGATGATGAACTCCTCGTTGACGCCTTTTACTCGCATGGCAACTTCGTTGTATCTCTGCATGAATGATCGGAGGGATTCATCTTTCTCTTGTTTAAGGTTTACAAGTTCTGCAGCGGTCACTCCGTCTTTCCTGTTGGTAGTGTAATGTTTCCTGAATAAGGTCATGACCGCGCGGAAGCTGTCTACCATGTTAGGAGGAAGGGTGTAGTACCACTCTAGGGCTTCTCCTTTTAAGGATTGGGAGAAAGCTCTACATTTGACCGGGTCACTCTTGGAGTAGTAA
>NC_028361.1:13169035-13207064 GCF_000741045.1 Vigna radiata var. radiata | reverse complement strand
TGTACATGTTCATACTGCTCTGTCATATTATAATGATAATATCCTGTTATATTATATTGTACCATATAATTTATGGGATGTCACATTTGGTATCAGAGCAGTTTTTATCCTTAGAGAACCTGTAGGTTATGTGCATCCCTTGCTTGTGCTTGTGTGCTCTTAAATGTACAGAAGCATTCTAAATTCTTGAGTAAGACTAATTGTTGTACTCTCTTATCATAAACAAAATATGGCGCAATGTTTGTCCTTAGGATGACCTGTGTATTGCAGGTTTGTCGTGTCTTCNGTGTGAAGATTTGAGTCTAAGTGATACGGGTTACCATGTTTTTCCAAGTCTATATGGTAGAGTTGTGTGTCTAACTGAAAGTTTTGAGAACAGAAAATGTCTTGATAGGAGTGATGAGGGTGCACACTCATGACTATATCAAAGATGTTTTCCTTTCTTAATTCTGAAGTTGGAAAATCTAGTGAGAGCGGTGATTCTAAGTATTGTTTCTATAGAGACTCCTNTTAGGTTTTTGTCTTAGTGTTAGAATTATGGGATCTTTTCCGAGTTTGGGTTGTATGTCAATCTGAGCTAGGTTGGTTGCTTCTGTCTGTGTGGGCAGAGTTATCTCATCCTCATTTGTCAAAGAATCACCTTTGGAAGTTACTGAATTCTCTACTGTCCCAGCATTTGATACTTCGTCATCCCTTCCTTTTTGCTCTTTCTCCAAATCAGTAGAATGATCATCAGCCACTTCATTTTTGTTTTCACTAGCAACCATTTTTATTAACTTTGACCCGGCAAGTATCTCCTCAGACCTGTTGACATCGTCCAGGTAGTGTATAACCACATTTTCATAGTTTTTTGAGTTCTCTGGGGCCGTGTTGGAATCACTTATAATATTATTTGTAGTTGGTCTACTATCATGGAGTGTCTTAGATTCAATTCCTTTTTCACTCAATTTTTTTTTAAGAATCATCTTGTTGCAATTTACTCCTTCTCCTTTCGGTTTTTCTTGAACCCTTTGTCTGACTATTTCTTGAAGCTTTTCCCTTCTCAATTTCTTTCATGCTTTCAAATTCTTTCATTTATCAATCAAATGAAGATATTGTGACAGGGGAAATGATAGCAGTAATTAATCTTAGCAATCTCGTTAAGCCCTAGTTCCCAAATCCTATAGTCTGTAATCACTAAGAATACCTACTCCTCACAATAGTGATTTGGCTTCCACCACCCGATTAAANCAACTAGTAGTATCTACCCCACACGCAAGAATGATGGCAGACAGAAAGATCCTTGGGATTAACAATGCATCAACAGAATACATCATTAGTTGCGCAGAACAATGTGATTTCTTAANAGTTGGAGGTCGCTAAAATGTCAGCAGAAACATCGCAATGTTAATATTTGGTGNCTATGCATTAGTTGAATGAAACTCGTGCAACAAGTGGATTTCCTCAAGNTCAAGAGTGGAGTTTAGGAAGTTTTCTACAACACCATACCGCCAAGTTTAATGGTAAGAAAAGTCATGAAGAGGCAAATCATTGGATGAGAGATATGGAAAGATTTTTATGCTAAGAGGTGCACAACAGAAAACAGATTGGCCTTTACCAAGTACTTACTTTCTGGAGGAGCTAGTCATTCNTGGAATAATATTAAGATGTTTTTGAAAAGAAACNGAGAGGTTATCACTGGGAANATATTCAAGAAAAAGTTTTATGCAGAATATTTTCCAAATGGTATGAAGTTCGCCAAAGAGGTGTTATGTTTGAGAAAGAGAACCGAGGGTTATGCATTAGAAGTGGATCAAGTTATAAATGAAAAGATGAAAGGGTTGTAGGAGTCAGAATATGTTAGCAGGGATACGTGGAGAAGAGAAGATAAATCCTTATGGTGTAATAGTTTTGGTTGGTGTTCTGCAACAATTATGGGATTTTTATAACTTGGAGAGGTAGTGTTCACTATGGAATGGTGATAGTAATCTATTTAGGGGCGGTTTCTTTTGAAGTTGTGTAATGTAAGAAGAAGATGGAAGTTAAGTTAAAGTAATGGTGTTTGGACTCGGTGTAGTCAATAGGGAGAACTATAAGGTTAAAGAATTCATAAGAGAATTAGAGGACAGGCTGGAACAGTCTAGTATAAGTCTTGGCAATCATAAGTGATTTCGAGCATGGTTGTTTTGTGGAGTAGAAAAGCAGTGTTGGNAAAAAAAAATGGAATGACAAGGTTATCATGGAAGAAAAGAGTTATCGGGGTTTTCCAAAGTCATGGAAGTTTGAAGAAGGTTCTTCAAGGGTGATTATCTTCGGGTTGTAAATTGTTATGAAGGAAGTGTTCTTTCCGTGAACTAGTGAATAAGGGGGTTTGAGGATCAGAGTAGCGCAGCGGGTGTTAGTGGGCTTGTTCTATCAGTACCAAGTGTATCCNAAGCGTTTTCAAGTTCAGGNATGGGTGGCTATGTGATATAAGCTTCTTTAAAACAACCGGGACGTCGTTATTTGNGGCATCAGTTGGGAGTGTTTGGTGGTCTTTGCAAGAGTCAAAAGTGAGTTTAGGTATGGTGGAGATAAGTATAAAGCAAAGGAGACAAGTGAGATTTCAGTTTCAAGATGCAATGTCGAACCGGAAATGGGAGAATAAATGGACGTTGAGCATGGANTATGGTCAGTGGATGAAGGAAATGAACACGAATAAGTTTCCAGTTGTAAGATCAATTGTGAGNCGAGGAAGTGATAGTNGTGAGTGGAAGCTGAAAGAAGATTTAAAGTTTTTAGCTTAGTAAGAACTGATTGAGAAGCGATCGAAGAGTTTGAAGAGTGAAGTCTGAAGTGAAGATGTAAAGGGATTTCATTAGTATAGTTTGAATACTATAACTAGTGGGTTTCTCAAAATGGTCGAGAAAGCACAGTTTAGACAATCCTACTTTGAGATGTATCATAAGTTGGCTTGATATTGATCAAGCTAGTGATCTCAAGTCGAAGAGGTTACAGATCTAAGTATGATTNCAGGCTAGTGGATCAAGAAATGTATATGGTTCAGGTCAGTGAGATAAGAAGTGAAGCTGGATTACTCAAATTGGTTTCGACGTTGCAAAGGAGAAGAGTTTTACTTTGGTAATGACATAGTGTAGTAGGAAATACGCTACTCAATAGTGGAGTTCAGTATGGCAATGTGAAGTCTTAATAATGGATTTGGTTAAAGGTTATCAAGAGCATAATAGTTGNTAGTTAAATCAGAAGTTGTGATGATTAAGTCAGAGGTATGTTGGTTCTTAAAAGATACAAGAAGAGATAAAAAGGGTAACAATCAAGGGTTGAGCTGAAGTGAAGACTAGTAGAAGTTTTAGAAGAGATTTACAAGAAGGAAAGAAAGATTCTTAAAAGCTGAGGTGTATAGGTTTAGATTTGTTCAGAGGATAATGGCTAAACCAATCTACACTATTGAACACTAAAACATTTTAACTCAGAGACAAGATTTCCATGATTAGTAAGGTTGTGGGGGAGTAGTATCTTTGTCAAATAGGTGNTTGTACTAGAGGATGTGATGAGAGTAGGTTGTTCCTTCTCTCTGATAAGTGAATTTTCGAGGACGAAAATTTTTGTTGTTGGGGAAAATGTAAAGACTTAAAAATAGTAGACTTGTAAGTGAATATGTGTCGCCAGATTATAGGGCCAAGTTTTATTAATAAAATGAGATTTTATAAAATCTATGTTCAAGCTTCAGCCCATTCTTTGAACAACAGTTTCATCTACTCAAGCTTCTTCTTCTTCTCCACCTTCTCTCCTCTTTTCCTCAACACTGAATCCATTCTTCCTCAACCAGGTGGCGTATAAGTGCTATGGGCGTCGAGAACTTCGGTTTTCACCGATCAATTTTGGTGTTCTTCTCCCGGTAAGCATTTTCCCTTTTCTCCGTGCTCTATGAGCTGTGAGCATGCAAGGTTTCTGTTCTTGCATGTCTCACAGCTCTTTCCTCAAATTCTTGACCCACTTGAAGTTTAAGAACTATTTTTCATCACCAAATTACAATCTGCAGGTGATTCTAGTTTTCCTTGAGGNCTATTTTGGAAAAGCAGTGGAATTAGCTTGTTTCTTCATAATTGTTTTTAAGTTTTCTATTTGTTTTACAACAACCTTTAAACATCCTCACTTTTGTTCTTAAGCATTGCATAGCATTCATAAGTTCAAATATTCGAAAGCAATTCCGTGTTCGTTGGGAGACAACTTAGGGTTACTTTAGCCCTATCTACTTTCTTGAATACTACTAGGCAATACTGAAGTTGCCTTAAAAAGTAGTATTAATTTGATAGCTTCAACGACACCTTATCAAATTTGGCGCCGTTGCCGGGGAACTACGGTAAGTATTTTGAATATTTTGATTCTCAGTTTTATATTTTTTTTTATTTTTTTTCTCTAACGCATATGCATTTAACTTAGTTTGAGTTATTTTGTAGCTTTTAGTTATTTTTGTGAGCAAAATCTTTGTTCTTGCTTAAATTAAGAATTTCTCTTGAGAAATACTTGAGGATAGTTTGAATACACTCTGGCTAGGAAAGACTTGGTACTTAAGTTGTCCATTGTGACGCACCTCTCTTTCCTGGGAGTGGACCCAAACAAATCTCCCTATTCTCTCATTTGAAGTCTTTCTCTAAAGCGAGGACAAAGGAAAAAAAAAAAGAGAATAAAAGAAATCAAAAACAGGGAACACATCCTACATCTGAAGTCATATGACTTTCATCATCTCCAGTCACAAACATACTATCCAATCCCTTACCTGATCCTAACCCAAACAGAATGGCACAGAGAACCATTAGACAGCTAGCCACCTCCCACAACACAGTTTCCCAAAGTAACATTCAATACCCTGATGAGGAGTGGGAGTTGAGACCTGACCTGCTAAATGCATTACCAAAGTTCAATGGGTTATCAAGGGAGAATCCACACAAACACTTGAGACAATTCCACATGATATGCGAAAATTTCAGATCTCCCAGGATCACAATAGAAAACCTAAATATGAGAGCTTTTCCTTTTACTCTTCAAGGAGCGGCTCAAGATTGGTGGTATTATCTCTTTGCATAAATTACAAATTGGGAAACCATTGAAAGACTATTTCTTGAAAGGTATTTTCCTGCATCTAGACTATCTGCCATCCGAAGAGAAATTCAAGATATAAGACAGAGAGATAGGGAGAATCCCAGTGAAAATTGGGAAAGATTCAAGAAACTGTGTGCTTCATGCCCTCAGCTCAAAATGGAAGACTTCATTCTAAGCTTTTATGAAGGCTTAAGTCCAACTGATAGGTCATGGGCAGATGCTGCAAGCGGAGGATCTTTCTTAGACAGTTCACCAGAAGATGGGATAGATCTAATAGAACGAAAGGCAGTAGATAATCAACAATATGGAACAAGAGAAAATTCAGTAACTTTGTTGAAAGGAGTACATGAAATTGAAAATGGTGTAGTTGTTGGAAGGAGGATAGATGAAAGATTGAATAATTTAGAAAGCAAACTCGACAAGATTGCAAGTTTGTTTAAAACCTCTACTCCACAAATTGCTAAGGAGTGTGGAATTTGCATTTCAACTGATCACTACACTGATGAATGTCCTAGCTTGATGGAAACTACTGTGGAAAACCCATATCAAGCTTTTGCTGCAAACATGATTGGAGGAAACAGACCATACCAGAATTATCATGATTCATCCTCAAATAGGTATCAGCAGAACTGGCAACCTTATGTTCCACCTCAACAAAGGCATCAACCTCAACCCGAAATGTCACTGCAAGATTTCATGAAAACAATGATTGAGCAAAATTCAGAAATCAAGAAATCAATTGTAGATTTGACTCAGAGGGTGGAAAAGTTAGAGGCTAAGGAGTCAATTAAACTGCCTGCACAGACGATGATCAACCAACAAAATGTAAGTGCTATTACTTTAAGAACGGGTAAGCAAGTACAAGGCTCCGAAGGAACCCAAGAGCATGAAGATAAGGAGAATGAAGAAAAACATATCAATGAAAATGGAGGANTAGGTTATGATTCTGTGTTGTGTGATTTATATGCATGAATTGTGGCCTGTGGATGTTGTAAAATAATGCATGTGTAGGTTGTATATTGTGGAGTATTGTGTTTGAGCTGAAATTAAATGATTTTGTGTATGAGAGTATGAGATCCTATGTTTTCTAAAATGTATAAAGTTGTGAATGGATGCATATGAAGTGAACTGTATAAGGTAGGGTACTGGATTGAGTATTAGAAGAGATGAAAACTGTTATACATGTTAATAGAGGTCAAGTTAGGTGGATTATGTTGTCCTTAGGTCGTCTTAGAGGAAGTGAGAGGGTGATTTCGAGAATTATGGGTTAAAGGTCGAATTAGGCTCTTAGAATGGTTTAGTTAAGTCAAAAGTGACTTGTGAGAAGTGTCAAAACAGCCAAAAACAGATTACAAGTGGTAGATTTGAGTTTGAGCTCCTAGGTGAATCATATTAGAGTTTTAGATCCAATTTCCTTGCATATCTCTTAGAGTTTNGAGTTAGGATGGTGTGTAAGACTTCAAACAAGTTAGATTCAACTTGTATTTCGAGTTAGGAGTGTCCAAAGTTCACCAAAAGGCCTAAAATGAAACTAGGGGTGTGAGTTCTTCCAAAACTGCAAATTCTGCAGAAAAATCTGCAGAGTTCACGCCTGGGCGCCCCTGGAGGGCGCTGGGCACCCTTTGATTCGGCGTTTTGCCAGAAAACTGGCGCCTGGGCGCCCCTAAAGGGTGCTGGGCGCCCTTTTCTGCTGTTGCTTTTATTTTTGATGGTTTGGGGGGTTCTGGATGTCTGCTGTTACTATTAATCACTAGTTTACTATCTCTAGTTTCCCTGAGTAATTAATAATGCATTAAACACTGAAGCAAAATTGATCGTCCTACCCTTATCTTTAGGCAGTATTGCTTAATCAAGGAATCCCCTATCAGTTCATGACTTCCCCGTACGTTCCCGTATCGACAAAGGCAAATATCTTTTTACCGAATGAGTTAAACGATAAAAGCATTAAGGATAAATAAGAAACCTAACAATTGATAATATAACCATATGCAAGCATATGAATTAAACAAGAATTTCAATATAAGAGAGTTTCAAAATATTACATTGTTCCCCAACAACAAAGGGTTTAGTTCACCATGGACATGGTGAAACTAGATGAAATTAAATGAAAGAATGGAAGAATAAACCCTATATTTGATATATTGGAGCCTAAGCATCCAAGAAATCTCCTCTAAGGTGTGTAGAACTGCTCTGGACGTCTCTGCCTGCCAAAAAGATTCCTTTGAGGGTCACATTGGGGCTATTTATAACGCATAAAAGTAACAGAATTTAAGCCCAAGCCCAGCATTGCACCGCTCAACACCTAAATTGGCCGCTCAGCGGTTTGCCTCTACTCGCACTGGATGCTCAGCGGCACCGCTTGGGCGAGAAACAATGGATTTCCCCTCGAGACTGGCGCTCAACGCTGGAATTTGGCGCTGAGCGGTGAACTTGACTGTTCTTTTCTTCCTTTTTTCCTCTTTTCTTGAGTCTAAGTCCTCCCTACTTCACTTCCATCTTCAATTCTCATCAAAACCTTACAAAACAATGCAAAAACAAGCATAATATCTCTAAAAACAACTTTTGACTCTCATGTGACTCAACTAAGTGTTTTACTTTATTATAAGCTCATTTTAAGCCATAAAGGGTGTGTTTTGATATCAAATTCAAGGATAAAAATAACGGTTTTGAGACCGTTATCAATCTTCTCTTTATCAAACACATTGCCAAGAGCCATTAGATGATTTACAATATGAGTGAATAGTTTCTAGACATCATAGATGTTTTCACCAGTCTTCATTCTGAACAATTCATACTCCTGTATCAATGAGTTCTTTCTGGCTCTCTTGACTTCATCTATGCCTTCATGAGTTACCTATAAGACATCCCACATTTCCTTTGTAGATTTGCATTGAGATATCCTGAAAAATTCATCAATTACCAATGCAGAGGCAATCATATTTCTAGCTTTAACATCATATTGAGCTTTTCTATTTTCATCAGCAGTCCACTCAGTAAAAGGTTTTAAAACAGTTTCTTTATCAACAGTTTTTGTAGGCACATATGGACCATTCAAAGTGGCATCCAAAATTCCCTTATCTTGCGATTCAAGAAAGATTTGCATTCGAATTTTCCAAAAAGGATCATTTTCACTAGCAAAGAGAGGTGGTCTGTTTGTTGAAGCACCTTCATCAAAAGTTTGAAAACAGGAAGCCATCCCCGGGTTTTATAGTCGAATAGGATAAAAACAAAGTCGACTAAATTTTAGAATATCTTATGAAAACCAGCTCTAGTGTCAATTGTTGAGAAAAGAAGTAGGCTTCTTTACACCAAGAGGGGTGGTGAATTGGTGTTGTTTCAGAAACAAAATCTTTTCACAATCTTTATACAAAAGTATAAAGCTTTAAGGTCTTTCTTGAAATGCAAGTAATGAAAATTTCTATGCAACGGAAAAACGTAGTTGACTGCTTAACAGGTATAGTGGACTGAAATAAAGAGTGCAGGGATAGAGAAAATCAAATACTGGTTTTTATACTAGTTCGGCCAACAATGCCTACATCCAGTGTCCTTCTAATCCATGAAGCAAATGCACTATATAGGTTGTGGTTTTTACAACAAGGAATTTATAGAAGACCTCACGTCAAAAATATAAATCTCCTATCTAACCTAAAACCAAAATATAGCTACAATAACCAAAACCAGACTTGCAGCAAGAATCTCCTCTTCTGCAATCTGAACCCACGTCGAATAATCGTTAACATGTAACCGGCACTCTTCACAGGATGCCAAGCCTTAACACAGCAGACTTCACAGGTTGCCAAGCCTTCACACAATGCAGCAATCTTCACAAGATGTCAAGCCTTCAAAGATCAATCAAGAAGCATCTTCTTTGTGCAGTTCTGATCACACAGTCAGCGCATAAGCCTTCTCCCATTGAATCTCTCTCAAGATAGATCATCACCGTCTTCTTGGAGAATTCTTGGAGCTGTTAAGACAGAAAATTCAATCTAAAACAATAAATGAAAATGTGAGATTCACAAAAGTCTTTGAACAACTCGTGTTCATCCAATTTATAGTTTTCTGTTAGACATATTGTTTCTAAGTCGAATAGCCTACTAATCCAGTTGGCTGTATTAATAAAGTTATAACAGACAGTCAACATAGAGGCTCTCAGTCAACGAAAATCAACACATATTCAATACAGTTGACCAAGTCATCAATGCTTAACTAACTTTTAAAAATATCGTCGTTGGAGCGTGTAAGCATAACAGAATTCCAAAACAGATCAATAACACAGTCGAATATGCACTAGACAATGTCGACTGACACATGTAAAAACATTTTGAAATTCTTTTTAATCCAAAACATCACAAAGCACTGGTTTTCAAAATCTGTACAAAGGTTTTAGAATAATCGAATCCATTACAGGTGTATTCAACTGAACTAGAACTTTGTCACACAATTATAAGTTCATAAACATGCTTGTGCTTTTTCACAAAATGTGCCATAAAATGTGTACAGTTATCAAAGCTTATTTTACTGCACACTATCATACAAGCATGTTCCACAAATATATCACACAATTAACATAGGAACATACATCACGGTACATCAAAACTTCTTCAGTAGATATGACACTCAATTTAGAATAAGAACATTAATGCAACAACATGTGTACTGTTATCAAGCATTGTGTTGTCATCATCAAAAACTAGATTGATATAGAGTTTGTGTTGTCAACAATCTCAACAAGAAACACCTAAGAATGTTTAGACTGCTTAGTATTATAATCAAATCCTCTCTGCAAGAGATATAGTCTGAATTACTTGTAAGCAATCGTTGATTGCAATTCTAAAGAGAATCAAAATACTTAGAACTAAACTTTGTTTGAGTTGAGGAATCTTAGCAAGGTTGCTAAGTATCAAAAGTGATTAAAATACTCAAAGAAAATAGTGACAGGGTTGTTGAGTACCAAGAGTGGTACAAATGCTCAAAGGAAATCTCGGCGGGGTTGCTGAGTAATAGGAGTGGTGCTAATACTCAAAGAAAATCTTGGTTGGGTTGCTAAGTACCAGGAGTTGTGCTAATACTTATTTGTAATCGTGTTAAGATTATAGTGGAACCTTTTGCAGAGGTGTGCAATTATCTCTTCTCTTACCTAAATGATCCTCTTGTGAAAACTTGCAGTCACGCTTTATTTCTAAACATAAGAATCTTCCAAGCTAAACGATCTTTTTCATAAAGGAAGTTCTTAACAAAACGGTGCAGTATCTACATCCTGAATAACACATTAAAAGATGTTATTATACTAATCTATTAAGTCGAGCTTCCAATCATTTAAAGGAAAATTTCAAGAGCTCGATAATGTGCTATATTGATGAGTCGATATTTTATTGATTTCACTTGGTTTATTGTGCTAGATTTAATCAGAGAATTGTGCTTAATTGTCCAGTATTTTCCCGTTTTTCCTAATTATGCTTAATTTGACCGGAAATTCTAATTTTAATTAATTTGAATTTTCTGAGCTAATTATTTGCATTATTATTTTCAGGGAAAATTTGGAAACACAATTTGGGACATTTGGAGAACACCAAATAAATTCAAGACTCTCTATTTAGACTTTTTAAATTTTAATTGTATTGTAATTTTAATTGTTAGAACTTTTTAGACAAACTCTTTGCATCATGGGCCTTAGTGGCAATTTTGTAGAAGCCCAAACTTTGAGGAACACTTGGCACTCTAGGGTTTTATTTTTTTAGGGTGGACCCCACCCCAATTTTAGGACACATGATCCTAGGGAGATACCAAGCTGCAGCCGTCACTTACAGATTCATTTTTTTCTTGGGCTGGAACATTTTTTCTGAGGAGAACATTCACTCTTTCGGCTGGGACACTTCTCTCGGTTTTGGCTTTGGAACTTTTTCACACATGGAGCTTTACTTTGAGTTGTTTGACTTTGGATGAACCTTGGGAATAGTTTGCAACGTTTTTATTTTTGTTTTGAATAAAAGAGTAGATTCTCGGCAGATTCAAGAGTCGTGTGTTATTCTCTTTGCTGGAAAACGCTTTCATGAATGGGAATGAGAGATCCGTATGAATTTACTTTTGTTAATTTAGTTATTGCTCTTCATTTGGATAGCTAACGTGCACATGGGTTATTGAAAGGATGTTGATTTTACTTAGTTGAATGGTCACATCTAGCCATCACTTCCAGCAACCTATGTGGTCCATCTTTATTTTATTTTCTTGGAAAAAAGTAGCTCATCATTCTATTATGCTGCAGGTAAGTAGGCATTGATTGGTTTTTCTTAGGAAGAAGGTGCTAGATTCATGGAAGGAGCAGTGTCCGGTTTTTGGGATTTAATTAGGAGTATTTTCATTTATTCTAGTGATGTCTAGCCTTATTTTATTTTATAGAATGTAGAGGAGGTAGAGTAGGAGTAGGGGCACAGTGGTTATTCCTTATGCAATTTACAATGTTTTGTTTTTCCTAAGTTTCATTGCATGAACGGTGGGGGCCAGAGTTGTTTCCAGAGAAGCACATTTAATTTTTCTTTGAGAACAAAGCACTTGATCTGATGGAAAGAGGCCACAACCTAACAGAATTTCTTTGGAGAAGCATTTGCAGCATGTCTTGGGAGCATTGATGGTGATTTAATCTTCATTTTAAAATAAAAAGGAGGTGGTGTGCGGTGACATCCTGGCTTGAAACAAATTCACGCCGCCACCCACCTAGCTTTTGTTGATTTCCAATTCTAATATAATGAAATCACCACACTTTTACGGAAGAGCTGCACTGTTTTCATTTTCTTTTTTTATTATTTTATTTTTCTTTGAATGAAGCACCATGGAAACTTATCATGTCACGGTTGAAGAGATTTTATTTAAAAGCCTTTGCAATTTCAATTCATTTTGGTAGATGCACATGTCACGTGAGTTAGTAGGAAATATGTTTGCTTATTTTATTTAGCTTTAAAGTATTTTAAATTACATTTTGAGTTGTTTTTTATGTCTCTAATTTAGTGTTGCATTTCAATAGTTTTAATTGTGTTTAGATAATTGTGTGATGAAATGTTGGATTTAGCATTTTATTTTACTTTGATGTTTTCTAGCTTACACAGTTGAGTTTAATGTCCATTCATTTTAATTTAGTTATTCGTATTCACAAAAACACTTTTCAAAACCCCCTTTTTCGTGTTAGACTTGACTCTGAACCGCAGTTGGTCCTTGAGAGACGATCTAGGGGTCATTCCCTAGCACTATACTACATTTCTAAATTGCAATCAAATTTGTGTGGGCCGTGACATCCATCAAATTTTTGCTATATCATAAGGGTTGTAAAAAGTTTTGCATTAACACTATTCAAACCCTCTTCTAGTGTTTTTCAAGTACTTCAATAAATGTGCCCTCATTAACATCTTTGATGTCCCTCATCTCTCTCCTGTGCTTGTGGGTGTGTGTTTGTTGTTTTCTTCCAAATTAGATGTTTAAGATTTTTACCTACAAATTTCTTCCTAAAATTTGCATACAAGTGTTGAACACAAAATCTTTGATCAACTTCAAGTTGAATAGTTGACAATAAACCTTATTGTTTGAATTCAATATAGTGTAGTTCGTGTTCATTATATAAAAATATTTTAACATAAGTTAAAAAAGTACAAATTATAGGTATTACCTTTTGTTGGTTTAATACAAAAGTACATTATGCACACAATGCAGCCTTACCAAGATCCTGAATCAAAAGCTTCAAAAACCAGGTCCACTATTCCTTGTTCTCAACCTCAATAATAGTGTATGCTAAAGGCAACATCTGATAATTACATATCTTCCAATAGCTGTTAACAATACACCTCCATAAATGCCTTTCAAATAGCAAGCATATAATCCAACAGTAGGCCTATATGATATTTTCTTTGCACGCCTTCAAACATGCATAAAATCTCATGAATATTGATTCACCTTTGGTCTCCTCAACTTTTACTTTCATTGTAGAACCTAAATTTTATCTAAGAAACTCATCTGCATAATCACATATTCTTTTATACTATTATATAAATGAACCATCAACTAGGTATGGTGTCATTGCTTTTGCCCGAAAAGTCATAGACCTAATGATATTGATGTTGCATTTCCTACTTACTTTGTTATGAATGTTCATCACCTTCATATTTGGATTTTCTCTTATTGTGCTCTCTAACTTCCCACTAAACCATTTGGCATTCATTAAGCGAACGTTAAATTCTCTATTGCAACTATGATTATCAATCATTTTCCTTGACTACCATGTATTCACTGTAAACATATAAGCATAATAAGCATATCACTCACATTTTCCTTTTGCTCCCAAACATTTCACACTTACTCTTTTTTTATCATTCTTAAGAAATTTTAAATGTCCCCTATTTTGCCATCCATAGGGATTTCAATGTTTATTTTGAATATTAAAAATCAAATGTAACTAGGGATGGGAGAAAAATTCGTACCCACGGGTAAAATCCACTATGGGTATTTAGTACCCATGGGTAAGAGGTACCCGCGGATTGCAGGTATTTTAATACCCACTTGTTAACGTGTCGGGTTCGGGTATCACCCTATCCGTATCTGTGGGTACCAGCTACCCGTTTGAGAGATGAAATTACAATTTTATCCTTTTAAGTTTTCTTACTTTCGTATACTCTCTGTCGTCAAGTTCTTCAAACTCTAACTTTCTTTCTCACTATTGTTGTAGGTTATCTTGTGTGAAGGCTCTGGAACTTCCTCCTTTGTAAGCGTATTTTCTATCCCCATGGATGTCGTAAGATATTATTTTCTTTACGCAGGTAATATTAAAAGCTATGCTTCATTTTGTGAAGGTACGTTAAGGATCTTATTCAATTTGGAGCCGTATACTACGCTCTTATTTGTCCACAACCTCCTCCGACTACTACTAAAGAGCAAATTAGGGTATACAAAGAAGTAACAGAACCTTTAGTATTGTGCCAAAGAGCTTCTATCAAAGGCAAAACTGTGCGAGAGGCACATAAAACTTTCCATATAACTCACGCGGATCAATTTGTTGAGCCTGGAATGTATTTACGAGTCCATGTGCACCTCAAACGCTTTCCTAGGTACACTTAGAGAGTTTGTTGGAATGAATTTACATTTTAGATTATTTTTGACATTTTAAAGCCTTTTTTAGGTGTTATGAGATTGACTAGAGATCAAGGATCATAGTTGTGGCGGAATCCTATGTAGTTTTAGATAAATCTGTTGGTACATTAGTATGTACTCAATTCCACATTACAAACTCAAAGTTTATTAATTCTCGTATATGTGCACAGTACAATGTTTTTGTAATTATTTATGCTTGATGGTGTTGAATCCTGTAATGAGTCAAAATTTGATATTTAGATCACGCTAGATGATTATCGACTGGTTTTTGTACTCAGCTTTCAATGTTTGTTCTAACCTTTTGGTTTTACAGAAGTCTAAGATTCAGCATACTACAATTGTAATTGCATTGCGTCTAACATTAAGATTGGCCAGACTAGTTGAATTTGTTGGTGGTAGGACACAATTGGTATTGGAATTTAGGATGCTGAAATTTTGAAAATAGGTTTTCAAATGTGATTTAAGGTTTGAGGGATGGTTAGTAGAAAAGAACAGAGGTAAAAATATACTAACTGGAGAGCTAGCTAGGTTTGCCTTGTGTGTTTTCTGTATTGCTTTCGTTGTGCTCATGGTCTAAGATTATAGGGAAAGGAAAATGGACCAATCAATCAGTCACTTCATATGTTGTCGATGAAGGACTAGTATGCTGGCATTGTTGATTTATCAGTTGTTTTGAATTTTTCAGTGAATAATGTATGGTTTGTTCATTGCTTAATGCATGGCCATGAAATTGGAATTATTTATGTGCTTCAATGTATGTTGCTGAATATATGTGTATTGTAAATCCCTTTTTTAGTGTGGAAAAGTTATTTCAGTTTGTTACTCTGAATGGTTCTATTTGTCGCGCTTCTACGTCTCTATTATGTGTGAGTTCATGCTTGATCTGTTTCATAGTGCGCAGTTCCAGTTTCACATCAGTAGCAACAAGCACTATGAATTTTCCTTGCCAAAAACCATTCAATGTTCTTTCTCTCTTATGCTGAGATATATCGCCATGCAGTGCTTTAGACTTTGTACTATTTGTTAATGCCAATGATACTTCAACATCATCTTTTTTTCTCCGTGTAAATACAATAGTCTTCCCACCCTTTGCATAAACCTGAAAGACAAAGGAATAGTAAGAAAAATTATTAACTCTTGCCCCCAAAAAATTCCTGGAGAAATAGTAGATTGTAAACCATCATAAATAAAAAAAAAATTAACTGATTTAATAAGTTTGTTTTGAGTGCGTAAAATCCAGAAATTAGATAACTTGGAAGGAGGTAATGGATTTGATAGTTTTCAAAACAAACAGATAACGAAAATTATCAATTTGTAGATTATAGAGTTAAGAAAAATTGGTAGACTATCTGTTTAAATACACATTGATTTAAATATTCAACAAAACATTTTATCTTATTAGATTATATCAGTTTGTTACTTAAAGTGTTAACTATTTATATAACTCAATATGATGATTAAACAAAACTCTTAGAATGTAAACTGAAGAGAATATAAACATCAATTTAAGATAGAAAACTTTAATAGATAACTTACAATTGCGAGGTTAGAGAGAATTAATATATTCTAATGTAGACTGTGGATAATGATTTATTTGTTGTATATTTAAGTTGAAATGAATTTCATTTTTAATTTTGATTAATATATTCTAATGTAGACGGTGGATAATGATCTTGTTTCAAAAATATACATCAAAGCCTGAGCTACTCCAAAATTGTTGTTGCTTTTACTGAAAGAAAGGAATTTGACAAGATTCTAATATACTCTAAGCAGGTAGAGGCTTTTTTATTAATCAAATTGTACTTATTTTTTCTCATCATATTATTTGGTGCTTCTTTTATTAATTTCTTTGATATTGTTCTAGCGTAGACTATTTTAATTGGCCGTTTTTGTGTGGTTGATGATTCTCGTTACTTTTGGGCTACAGGTTGGCTGGATACCTGACTATCTCTTTCGGGTGTTGTTCCCTCCACCTCCACCTATGCTTCCTCCACCTCCCAAAAACTTTATAATTTTTTTTAATTACAAAATTAACCTTTTTTACTTTTTAATTTTACTTTTTTACTTTTTAATTTTATTTATTCAAACCCTACCATTTTCACTAGCATCACACCTTTCTCCCTACACCACCACACCCTTCTCTCCAATTTTTTTATATTTCAAAAGTAATCTTCACCCCCTTTCACTGTGCTACTTACCCCACACCCTTTACTTCACATAATCTCATTTTCTTCTTCTTCCTACTTTCCTCATCTTCCTCTCGTTCAACCATGAGCTTTTAGTCTATTTTGTTTGGTTTGTTATTTAGGTTTTATATGTTCTGTGATTTTAGTATGTTTTGTATATTAATATAAGAAAGTGTTGGAGTTGTAGGATAGCTTGCTAGAGGCTCGTGGCGATAAAATTCCCTTAATAGAAGACTAAGAAAGTTTCCAGGGTCATTGAAACCCATGCCATGTGACGGTGGACGATGATATTTGTCGAGAGATGAAGTTAAAAATGGTTAGTAATTGTGATATTTGACTTGGTGAAATCATAGTGTGGTTGAGTTAATGCAGAATGGTGAGCCACTGAAGTAAACACAGTAACAGTAGTATATTGGAGAAACGGATACACTAGTGCAAAAACGTTGTTTAACGTCACCCATTAGACGTCGGTTCCGTGAAAATCCGACGTCTATTACTGCACGGTGGCATTATCATAAATAAATTGGAAAACTAGACGTCAGTTTCGATGTCCGGCGACGTCTATGACATCATAGACGTCGTACCTGCCGCAAATTGACGTCCAATTGCCTGAGGTATGTGATAAGTCAGTCCATTGACGTCGGTGTTCACGGGGACCGACGTCTACTAGGCTGCAATTAATGCTGCCCATCAAATTCCCAGGAGCTCAGACGTCGGCTAGAAAGGGCACCGACGTCTACGTCACTGACAGGAAATCAAACATCAACCGGTTCATCTTTAGACGTCGAATAGACGTCGGATCCCGTGAAAAAGCGACGTCGACGGGGCTACAATTAATGTTGTTCACCTAATTCCGCAGGCAATTAAACGTCATGTATTCAAACACCGACATCTAAGGCCTGTCTAGAAGGCGGGAAGACAAAAGTTCTTCAATGTAGACGTCGGTTCTGTGGGGCACCGACGTCTAAGTTCCTGTATTTTCACCAAATTCGAGGGTTTTAGACGTCGGTTGTGAGGGGCACCGACGTGAACTACCCTGACAGGAAACCAAAACGTCAATCTTTTCAACTTCATAGACGTCGGATCCCCTGAAACACCGACGCCCCATTTCATTTTAAATAGACCGCAGACTTTTCACACCATTCAGTTTCTGATCTCGTCTTCATCTCTTCTCCTTTTTCTCTGCTTCTCCTCTTCTTTTACTCGCTTGCGCACCTCTACTTTTTATCTCTTGCGACATTGCATTGTCGTTTCTTAATATGTTATTGTCTTCGTCCTCTCCTTTTTCTCTCTTGCATCCCAGGTGTGTGGTTTTTTTTTTATGCTTTACCCTTTAAATTTTCTTTAGTTTTTTATCGATTATCTTGTCGTTCAACTGATTAAAATTTGCTTTCTTTGTGTTGTGTTTTATGCAGCTTTGATCCTTTCTTTGGGTAACATAGTGTAACATTCTCCCTTTGCTTGCTTCCTCACAAGAAGAGTGGCGACCTTTTGAGTTTTCTATGGCTTCCGACACAAAATGGAACTTGGGCCCTTGTCTAGTTCTCGTATCACCGTAATTTTTTTCCTTTGCGGTTGAATAATGGGAAGTAGTCATGGACCCAGGTTTGGTTTTAGGTTGAATGTCATAGAAGATTCAAAAGACGCAAGCTTTTTTTGTGGGGAAACTAGCGAGAGGAGAGTGTTACACAATGTTACCGAAAGTTTGGATCAAAACTGCACTAAAACATAACGCCCTTGTTAGACATCGGTTAGTGCATGGTCCGACGTTTATAAGAACATAGACGTCGGTTAGTGTCATTTACAACCTCTATATATTCATGTTGACGTCGGTTTAGGAATAGGCGGACGTCTATATAGAGTAAATAGACGTCGGTTTGAGTATAAGCAGACGTCTATATAGACGTCGGTGGATATTGTTAACTGACGTGTATATAGACGTCGGTTGTATGAATTCCGACGTCACATAGACGTCACCCGTATAGACGTCGATTGGGAAGGTGACGTTAAAAGCCCAAATTAACCGACGTTAAACAGCATTTTTGCACTAGTGATATTTCTTTTCTATTTTGACTTTCAGATTTTGTATTTTCTTTTTTAGTTTATTATTTTATTCTTTTTGTTAGATTTATTAATATCATATTCAAAATATATTATTTTGTTAAATCTATTTTGTAATTTTTTATATATATAGTAAAACCTGTTTTAAAAACCAAAGTAAGAGAATAATGGTTGTAGGCAGAAATGAACGGATATCCATTTCCGTAATATTAGTGTAACAGATGCTTTATTTCCGTGGGATGGGGTGTATGTTTATATATTGGTAAAAAGCAAAATATTTTAACCACCAAACTCCCTAAACGAATATGGGCATCCGTCAACGGATGTCAACATTCGTTTCAGGTAAAACGGATGTCGACATCCGTTTTACCTTAGACGAATGTTGACATCCGTTGACGGATCCCCATGTCCATTTGAAGGTTTTCGACGTTGATTTAGGTTACGTACCTCGCGCTTATTCACGTCACACCTTGAAGAAAAGCAGATTGAAGTGTGTAACCCTCAAACAATTGGAAACCTCTTAGAGAAAGATAAGAGAAAGAATTCCCAACACAAGTGAGAATGAGAGCATGAAAGTGAGAATAAATATAAGAATGAGAGTATGAAGCATGAAGGTAAAAGATAATGAATAGGTTGTATGGGGGAGTGGATAGAATTTATAAAATTTTAATCCTAAAAATAAACTTTTATTGAAGGATAAATTAGGAATAGAAAGATAGAGTGAGGGGTAAAAAAAGGAAAGGAGAGGTGGAGGAAGAAAATGGAGAGGTGGAGAGAGCAACCCCCATCTCTTTCTTTTGCAAACAATGCTCCAGACAAATCCTCACGAGAATGCCTTATGTAGATCATTCTCATTATTTATGTTTAGCTCTACTTTTATATTTCTTCCATTCTCTATCAGTCTGTTAGATAATTGACTATCAAATTATGTAATTTTCTTAATAGAATTTCTAGAACTTTATTTTATTTCTATAATCTTAATTTACTGAAATTGGCAATTATACTAACTCACTCAACAACTATAAAAATAATGGATCAGTTTTATAACTTATTCCACCCCTAAAGTGTTATTTTTAGAACAATTATTTGAATTTAAGTTTTAATTTGTATTGATTTAAATTAATTTGAATTATTTTTACTATTAATTTGTATTAATTTGAATTTATATTTTAATTTTTATTTACTTATCTATTGACTTTTTTTGATATATATTTTAAATATTATTTGTATTTTTTTTATAATTTAATTTGAATTTTTTCATTTAAAAACTTATAAAATAATTTTTTTTTAAATATTTAAAGGTTGAAAACAAATATCCAATGAATATTCAAGTTGAAAAAAAATCTGCAAGTTTTTTAAAGTGCATATCCAGCAAATAGCGAGATCTGACTTGACCCGTTGTCAGATCCAACATTTTAACCAAGAAAAAGTTCGGTTTGTTTAGTGGCTAACCGAATTTGAACAGAGAACGGTTCGGTTTGCGGAGCCGGTATTCTGGGATCCAGTTCGGTAGGTTTTTGGCATTTACAAATGATACGATAGAGAGGGGGAAGAGAAGAGAAATGAGATGATGAACAACACTGCTATGATGAGATGCTCCAACACCAACGCCCTTTTCAGAGCTTTCAGAGCCAAAACCCGCGATTCTTCTCTGCCAATTTCTTCAATGCCCATCAACAAAGGTAAGTAAAGTAACCTCCTTTTTTCACTCATTCATCTTTTCCTTGATAATTTCGAAATAGGCTGTTTGTTCTACCTCCAAAAGTTATCTAACATGTGATGTAGTTTTGCTGATATTATTATTATTTGGTGATGCTGAATTTAACTGTGTATTGTTGGCAACACCATAGGTACTGGTGGGAAGAAGGCATATGATGCATTGCTCCTGGACGCTGGGGGCACCCTTTTGCAATTGGCAAAGCCAGTTGCGGACACTTATGCCGCTATTGGATCCAAATATGGTGTGCTTCTTGCTCTTTCGTTCTAATTTCTACTGTAAAACACTAATGTTTTTGGAGGATCCAAAATAGATGTTTTATCCAAAGAGAAGTATCAGTAACACACCCCTTTTTAACATACTGAGCATCATCGTTGGTGAAAATTTATTGGAAACTATAAATTCATGAGTTGAATTTATTAAATGAGAAATGAGATTGTGATTTCCAATCAATTTCAGCCAATAATTAATAAATAACGTGCTTGAAAGACGCGTTGATAACATTTATCTTTCTGTAAGGTTCTCAGTTAATATTATCAATATTTGTCTGTCTGAATATTCACGCTTGTGATGACTGTCTTCAGGTGTGATTATGGATCCAGCTATGATAAAGCAAGGATTTAAGAGAGCATTTGCTGCTCCGTGGCCAGAAAAGCTACGGTACCAGGTTTGTGCCCTACCTTTGATCATTTTTCTTTTCATGTTTTTTGTGATTGCCTGGTAAGTTTTGATGTTTTTCTGTTCTGTGCCATTGTTTCCGATAACTCTCTTTCAGTCTTTCTCAAGATACTGCACTATTACACTAGAAAGATGGGTGTTTTGAAAATGTTCTTAGTAAAATGAACTGTACAGGGAAGCTTGCTGTTGTCTATAAGGGAAAGAAAGATAAAAGAGAAAAATGATGTAAATTTACAGGATTTGACATACTTGCTTGACTGGGATGTCACTTTGAAGCCAACATTAGGTTGTAGCCATTACAGAATATTGATGTCAGTTTGGTTTTCCTTTTATTTACCTATTTATCAGCAACATGTTTAATTTATTTCAACATGAAATGCAAACTAAAGACCATCTAATTTGCAAATGCAATGACAGTGATATACACTCTTTACTTCACTGCAGGGAGATGGGAAGCCATTTTGGAAACTTGTAGTTTCTGAAGCCACAGGTTGTGGAGATGAGAACTATTTTGAGGAAGTTTATGAGGTAGCCTTTCTTAGCATCAGACTGTTTTATTTGTTATTACCTCATTTCTAATTTATGATGATTCTAGCTGATAGGTTATAGGGTGATAGGACATAATGGGTAATGGGTTTAGGATAGAAGGCAGAGGAATTGTATAAATAGGACTCTGTTATGTTGTCAGGTGGACAATTTTGAGTATTCTTTTGTATAGATAGGTCTTGGACCTTGTGAGGGGAATTAGGCCTCCGTTAGTGCTATCGGTGTACATTGTTTCAATATCAATACAGAAACCCATTCTTTTGGCAGTTTGAGTTCTTGTTTGTGTGTGAGTGATTGTTCTTAGTTAGGTTTCATACCCAGAAACCTAACAAATAATGATAGGTTATAGGGTGATAAGGCATAATGGGTAATGGGTTTAGGATAGAAGGCAGAGGAATTGTATAAATAGGACTTTGTTATGTTGTTAGGGGGACAGTTTTGAGTATTCTTTTATATAGACAGGTCTTGGACCTTGTGAGGGGGATTAGGCCTCTGTTAGTGTTATTTGTGTACATTGTGTTCATATCAATACAAAAACCATTCTTTTATAGTTGTTTTCTTGTTTGTGTGTGTGGGAGCGATACTCTTAGTTAGGTTTCATACCCAGAAACCTAACAAATTGGTCCGACCTGCCAGATCAATTTAAAGGCGGAGCAAGATGGTGGGCAATCTACCGCTTTGGAGAATAGAATCGAAGGGAGGATAAGCGGGATGGAAGGAAGAGACAATACCTTGGAGAGGAGGACCAACGAAAGGAGCATGGCAGAATGGAAAAGAAATGTGCAAGAAATATGGCAAGAAACGGCTGCGTCAAGACTTACAACTGGGTGAACTAAACATGAACCAGGATGGACACTCAGATGGGAGCCAAGTTCCGTCAATGAGGACAGGAGGGATAGGTGAGAAGAAAACAATGGCGGAGGAAAAGTTGAACATCATGAGGGGCAATACAGTGGGAGGAAGCAAGGGGAATTACCCGTCTTCGAGGGACTCGACCCATTGAATTGGATCAATCGCGCTGAGGAGTTCTTCGAACTACAAGGGGTGACAGAGGAAGAGAAGGTGCGTCTGACACACATGGTATGGAGGGAAGTGCAGGGTATTGGTTCAGATTCTGGAAGGTTAAAACCAAGAACCTTTCTTAGGATGGTTTGAAGGAAACCCTGGTGATAAGGTTTGGAACCATTGTTGAGCGTTTGGCGTCATCAAAAGAGACGGGGATGGTGGACGAGTATGTACAAGACTTCAAGAAATTGGCAGGTCGAACGAAGAGGGTGGCAGACGAGCAGCTGTTAGGATATTTTCTGGCAGGATTGCAAGAGGACATCCAGAATCAAGTCCAACCGCATGAACCGTAGGAATTGATGGTGGCGATGCGGATCGCGAGGGATGTTGAGGAGTTCCAAGGAGGCACAAAGGTAGGGAACGGGAGCGGGATAGAAGACTAGTCGTCTTGTAGACGAACGAGTGGTGAGGTGACATAGTCCGAGGCCAATCGCTATAACCCAAGCCGATTGAGAATTGTCGAGCGATCCAAGGCCAATCGCTATAACCCAGGACGATCGAGAGTTGTCGAGCAGTCCGAGGCCAATCGTTATAACCCAAGCCAATCGAGAGTTGTTGAGCGGTCCGAGGCCAAGCGCTATAACCCAGGTCGATCAGGAGTTGCCGAGCGGTCCGAGGCCAATCACCTAGGCAGACCAGGAGCCGCCGAGAGTGTGGGGTCATTATGGAACACCCGGAATCAGCCTTACTCAGAATTCTTGATACAGAGAGTGGAGGGAAGGTTTTGAAGGTGTTTCAAGTGTAAGGGACCGTTCGGTCCAGACCAATATTGCCCAAAAAGGAGTCTACGGATGGTTATGTCAGTAGAGATGAAGAGGAGGAGACTGAAGGAGCTGAGACAAAATTAGACCTGAAGTAGACGGAGTTGTCCGCTTTCTCAGTTGTACGCTCTATTCTGCCAAAACTGATGAAGCTGCACGGTCTGATAGGGGACCGAACAAGGTTGACTTTGATCGACATGGCGCGAGCCACAATTTCATAGGCAAAGGATTAGTTGAGGAACTGGGTTTACCCATGGAGGATACCCCACTGTACCAGGTGAGCTTGGGGGATGGGCAGAGGATGAAAACCAGGGGCCGCTGTGAGAGAGTCGTTATCGGTATAGGGGAAATCGTGATAGCAGAGAGGTTTCACTTATTTGAACTAGGGGGAGTTGATGTAATACGGGGAGTGGAGTGGTTAGCCAAGCTGGAAGAAGTAACTCTAGGCTGTGGGAAATTAACTATGGTGTTCAGTCAAGGAGGGAAGAAGGTAATCATCAAGGGGGATCCCACACGAGCTAGAAGGTGGGTGGAGCCAGAAGCTTTGCTAAAAATGAAGGAAGTAGAACCGTGGACCTTGGCGTGAGATTTGGGGGTGATAGGAAGGAGAGGGGAAGAATGGAAATCATTGGAGGAGGATTTGCCACCACCCAAGCCTCCTGACTTGAATTGGAGGGCATAGCCAGTGGATTCCCTTCATATGATAACAAGATGATGAAGAGGAGTCAAGAGACCAAGCTTTTCGGTTCCAACCTTGAAGACAAGGTTGTTCTATAGTGAGGTGTGATTATAGGTTATAGGGTGATGGGGCATAATGGGTAATGGGTTTAGGATAGAAGGCAAAGGAATTGTATAAATATAACTCTGTTATGTTGTCAGGGGACAATTTTGAGTATTCTTTTGTATAGACAAGTCTTCGACCTTATGAGGGGGATTAGGCCTCCGTTAGTGCTATCTGTGTACATTGTGTTCATATCAATACAAAAACCATTCTTTTACAATTGTTTTCTTGTTTGTATGTGTGGGAGCGATCGTCTTAGTTAGGCTTCATACCCATAAACCTAACACTATCTGTGAAACAATTTAATCTTTTTGAAAACAGAAATTATAGGTTTTTTGGAACAATTTAATCCTGTATTTTTCACCTAATCATTTGAAATATGACCATATTATGATCTATAGGTTTTGAGGTTGTAGTTTCTGGTCTTTCTTCGTGTTGTTTCTAGATATTTTTTCTTAACCAGTAAAAGTAGATTGGGAGGAGAGTGTTTCAAAAGTTACTTGATTTGTTGTTCAAAGTAATAATATCAGTCACATTTGTGTCTGAACTTCGAGTCTGGTTTTGTTTTTGTCAGTACTATGCAAGAGGGGATGCGTGGCATCTTCCAGATGGAGCTCATGAAGCAATTACTCTTCTGAAGGATGCTGGAGGTAACAATTATTTCTTGTTATCTGGAAGAAGTAACATTGTTAAAAATTTAACGTTATCGAATCCTACTTACTTTGAAGTTGGTCCTTACTAACGTGACTAGCAGTACGCAGTTAAGATGGCTGTTGTATCCAATTTTGACAACCGCTTAAGGAAGCTATTGAAGGATCTTAATGTCTTAAATCTGTGAGTATCGGCCATTCTTTCAATGTGCTGTTACTAAGCTATTAGCAATTTTGAGCATTTTTTTTCCAGGAGGTGACTAAGATTGCTTGTTGAACCTTAGTTTGAAGAAATTTCACAAATTCTGATGCATACATAGCTTTTAATGTATAATTTTCTGGTTTTCACCTCAGATTTGATGCTGTTATTATATCATCAGAGGTCGGATATGAAAAACCAGATTCGAGAATATTCCAAGCTGCTCTAGGTATAAATGATTTTTAGTTTTTACATTAATAAATTCGATTTTGCATTACCTCCTCCTTCTCGCCACTATTCCTCACTGTGATTATCATAAATAAAAAAACAATTACATGTTTACTTGGAATAGTATCTTTCATCTTTGTAATATGCTTTTGAATTTCATGTGGAATATGGTAGATATTTTCCTTGAGTTGTTAATGAAAATACCTTATTTTATTCAGGCTTTTTTTGGGTTTATTTTTCCATCCTTTAATCTTAATGGATTATACATGAATTAATTAATAGTTTATTTATGGATATGACTTGAATCCTTTTCACCCCATTTAGCTGTAAACAGAACATTTGAAAGTTTCATTTGTGAGACTGCAGCAAACTATGTTTTTCTTGTGGAATTAGAGGGTAGAAAATGACATTATTCATGGTACCCCTTGTTGTTGCAATAATGCTAAGTTGATTGACTCTGGTTGCCAATGTTTTCCGTTTCTTAGATCAAGTAAATGTAGAGGCTTGCAAAGCCTTACACATTGGAGATGATAAAAAAGCAGATAAAATGGGGGCCAATAACGTGGGGATCGATTGCTGGTAAGAACTTTTTGTCTGAAGTAAACATCCCTTGTTTATACAAATAATATTTTTAATTATCATTGGGGAGAATAAATTTTAATTGATTTCAGAGAGGGAAGAAAATTACATTTTTGGTTTTGAAATATCATTTGGAATTAAATTTTGTATTTTTACTTTGTTGAATAATAACAACAGTAATAATAGAAAGTATAATAAAATTTTCTATATATCAAGTAAAAAAATATTGTTGTGGTTTAAACAAAAATGTTAATTTACTGGTGTAAAAAATTAGAAATAAAGGTTAATTTATTAATTTTGTTGCTATGTATGTATATAATGATAAATTACTTTCGAATGTTGAGAAAAATAAAGATGGATACTATAAACTTTTGTTATATATGTGGTATGATTTTATGATTGATTAGTTTTTAGTTTTGGTTTGGTAACCGCATTATTAATAATATATCATAGTATGTTCTTTTGGGAGAGTAGACCACGAAGATAGATCAATAAAAATGTCATTAAGATTGATAAAAATAAATTGGGTAAAGAAGAAAAAAATTATTTTATTTGGATGAGTGAAAGCAATACATAAGAGAATTAAGTTTAAAAAGATTTAGTAGTTTTTTAAATAAAAAATGAGATAAAAAAATAAATTTTATAGTAATAGTATTTCTGCATTAATAAAATATGGATCTAAACTTTTACTATGATAGAATTATTAACAACTTTCACAAAATAATTCCAATAACAGAATTCATAGTACGATATAAACACACTCTACTGTAGAATTAGACAAGTAAACCTGATTAGCACAAAATTTCATAATTCAGTGTGAACTTCACGAGAATCAACCTAAAATGGTTTAGTTTTTCATATAGAAAATATAAAAAAGTAATAAAAAATAGAAAAAAATGAAGCCTAATCTAGTGTGTTTGGTGGAGTTTTCAATAAAACTTCTCTCTAGCCTTCAAATCTTTGTAAAATTGTAATCATCTTATAGTGAAGATGTCTACTTGGGGAATTAATGTGTACAGGGAAAATTTTTCTTAGAAATATTATGTGGAAAAAAATTATATAAAAGTCTCATGATATTCTTTTTTTTTTGTTCAATTTTAAATTGACTTTTGTGTCTTAATTTTTCAATTTGTTTGTCGAAGCAGGTTATGGGGTATTGATGTGAAGACATTCTCCGATATACAAAATCGCATTCTCAATACAGAGGCTTAACGACTGTTGTGCTTGTAACTCCCGATTTGTTCATACTAATAGCTAGCATTTCATAAAGTGGATAATCATACTTAACATTTTTCAATGCATGATGCAAAAACCTTGATATGATATCCTTGGTTCCAAGTTTTGCTAAATACCATGAATGATGTCAGTTTCAAAGGAGACAGGATTTTGTCCTCCATATTTACCTCACAAATACTATCCATTTTGAAAGGGTGCAATGAGAAGTGTTCAAGTTTCTGATTTTCACTTAAATACTTTGCAAATGACAAAGTGAAGCGACACTAGTATACTTGATAGGCTATGCCTAGAAACCGTGTTTGCGTGTTTGTTAATGAATGCTAAACAGTCACTTTACGCATTTTGTGAATGGAACAAAAACAATGATGATTGGGCATCTACCACATAAAATAAAAATAAGAATATTTAGTTTATTTATTTTTCTTGTCCTGCCTTTTTAAACTAATATACGCAATTCTTGGATATCAATAACAAACATAAAACGTTCTTTACCCAAATCTATACTTTGTTAACTACTAACTTCCACAAAAAAGGTTAAATCTTGTAAGTAATATCAAGGAAAAATGAAATACATCAATCATCACAACAATGCCTACAATCATTACATCAATCATTATAAAAAATAAATACATATGAACTTTTCATGGTGAGACCACAAAATTAATTTCCAAACTACAATCCTTTACAACTTTAGAATATCAACCTTGTACAGCTCGACAAAAAAGGCTCAAAGTCAAATACGTGTATAAAGGGAGATACAAGGGTGATGTAGCAAATCAAAATTCGAGAGGAGAGAAATAAGAGAAATTGTGGAGTTGGTAACTTGGAATATGTGTCACATGGACTTAGTTACAAGGGGGAGTTAGTTACAAGAGGAAAATGCTTATAATAGAGGAGGGTAAAAGGGAAGAGGAGGGTGGGTTATGGAAAGAGACTAGATTTTTTGTTTTCCTTTTGTTTTATGATATTTCTTAATATAAGAATAGCCTAGGTCTTGAGTCACATTAAACAAACTGGGACAATGATGGAGTATCGCGGACAATTCGAGATAATGCCAACACCTTTGAGAGTAGTAGCTCATATCATGTTAAAGGGGATCTTCCTTAATGGTTTGAATGAGGAGATTAAAGTTGAGCTTGAGTTGTATGACATAGACTCTATATCTCTGAATTGATGGGTCGATCCTTATTGTTGGAAGAGAAAAACATGGCTATGAGAAGAGGAGGTTTCATATGGGAAGAGAAGAAAGGTTGGCAAGATAAGGAAGGTAGCTTTGTGAAGGTTTTGGGGGATTCATCATGGGGAAAATCAATGATACCCCATGGCGGAAAAATGAGGAAAATCTAATCATGAACCTCCAAGGGAGAATAAGCTAGTGGAAGGGAGAAGTTTGACTCAAGAGGAACTACAAGAAAGGAGTCGAAAAAGGCTCTGCTTTAAGTGTGTAGAAAAATGGGGACGGGAGCATATATGCAAGCTTCAACATTACGAACTTGTATTAATGGAGGGCCAAGAAGATGGTAAACCAACTGAAACAAAGGAAGATGACAGCCCAATGGAAACAGAGGAACCAATATTAGAATTAGAAAACAAAAATCTACAGTTATATTTGAAGAGCAAAGAAGGTCTTACTTCAAGAAAATACTTTAAGATAAAAGGAACAATAGGAGAAAGAGAGATGTTGATTTTGATTGAGTCGGGAGCCAAGAGTAACTTTATTTCTCAACTCATAATGGTTGAGTTACAACTACCGGTGATAAAAACTCCAAAGTATACGGTAGAGATGGGTAATGGGAAGAAAGAAAAGAACAAAGGCATGTGTAAAGCAGTACAAATAGAGATGCAAGGAGTCCGAATTGAACAAGATTTCTTATCCTTAATCTCAAAGGTACGGAGGTGGTGCTAGGACTAGATGGGTTGGCTAGTTTGGGAGACATTAAGGCCAACTTCAAAAATTTTACACTCCAATGGGAGGAAAGAGAATGTAAGCAGATTTTGAAAGGAGATCCCTCCTTATGCAGAGAGCAAGCTTCTTAGAAGACAATGATAAAGACTTTACGTTTTGTAGATGAAGAGTATTATCTAGCTTACCAATATTTGAGGAATACCGAAAACCAACAACAAACCTAACTTGCTTCCACGCCAGTATCACATGCCCTGGAAAAAACGTTATTAGAATTTAAGGATGTATTCCAAGAACCGAGGGGATTACCTCCAAAAAAAGATCATGATCATGCAATATTTTTGCGGGAAGGAGGACAAATACCCAACACACGACCATATAGGTATCCCTATTACCAAAAAGATGAAATTGAGAAGATTATGAGTGAAATGTTGTAGGCAGGGGTGATAAGGCCGAGCACTAGCCCATTCAGTAGCCCTATGATTTTGGTCAGAAAAAAAGATGATGGGTGGCGATTATGTGTGGATTATAGGGCACTCAATAAACTCACGATCCCAAATAAGTTTTCGATACTGGTGATTGATGAATTATTGGATGAGTTAGGAGCGGCAGTGATGTTTACAAAGCTGGACTTGAAGTCCGAGTATCATCAAATTAGAATGAAAGATGAAGATATTTCAAAAACAACATTCAGAACCAATGAGGGTCATTATGAGTTTTTAGTTATGTCGTTTGGCCTCACCAACGCACCTTCAACTTTTCAAGCACTTATGAATAAGGTACTCAAGCCTTACTTGAGGAAGTTTGTTCTAGTTTTCTTTGATGACATTCTCGTTTATAGCAAGAATGAAAAGGAGCATGAGGGGCATTTGAGAGCTGTTTTACAAGTGTTAAGGGATCACAACTTATTTGTCAATAGGAAGAAATGTAATTTTGGGTAGAGACGCTTGCAATACCTGGGTCATTTCATTTCTGAACATGGGGTGGCTGCAGATCCTAGTAAAATCCAAGATATGCTCACTTGGCCTATTCCTAAGGACGTTAAAGGGCTTCCTCGGTCTCAAAGGATATTATAGAAAATTTGTGAAAAACTATGGAAAAATTGTGGGCTTAAGGTAGCTATGTCCACAACACCTATCCTAGTTGTTCCTAATTTTGAGAAGCCTTTTGTAGTGACTTACATGAGTAAGGTTATCTCTGAAAGGGACCAAAGTAAATCAGTATATGAAAAAGAACTTATGGTAGTGGTTTTAGCTATTCAAAAGTGGAGGCCTTATTTGTTGGAGAGGCACTTTGAAGTACACACTAATAAGAGGAGTCTTAAATATTTGGCTGAGCAACGACTATTGGGAGAGGAACAACAAAAGTGGGTTTCAAAGATGTTAGGGTTTGACTTTGAAATAAAGTATAAATCGGGAAGGGAGAATACAATAATTGATGCACCTTCCAGGCAGCAGCTATGGGCATTAACCACTTTCCAATTTTATGAATGGGATGAAGTGGATCATGAGGTTCGAGCGGACAAGAAGTTGAGGGGAATTATACAAGAATTATTAAGAGACTCAAATGCTCATAAAGGATACAAACTCTTGCATGGTAGATTGTACTGTAGAAGAAAAATAGTAATACCCAAAGGGTCTTCTAAGATTCCTTTGATTCTTAAGGAATTTCATGATACAACAGTATGGGGCATTCTGGATATTTTCGTACATATAAAAGGATTGCAGGGTTATTATTGGGAGGGAATGAAGAAACAGATTCAAGAATATATACAACAATGTGAAATTTGTCAACAGAATAAATACCAAGCCTTAACTCCCTCTGGATTGTTGTAACCTCTACCTATACCAACATAAGTGTGGTATAACGTGTCCATGGACTTCATAGGAGGACTCCCAAAAGCAGGAGGGAAAGGTACAATTTTGGTGGTGGTAGATAGATTAACAAAGTGCGCCCACTTTATAGCCATGTCTCGTCCTTACACTGCCAAGGATAAGTGTGGTATAACGTGTCCATGGACTTCATAGGAGGACTCCCAAAAGCAGGAGGGAANGATACAATTTTGGTGGTGGTAGATAGATTAACAAAGTGCGCCCACTTTATAGCCATGTCTTGTCCTTACACTGCCAAGGATATCAATGAAATATTCCTTAAAGAAGTGGTGAGATTACATGGGTTCCCTTCCTCCATCGTGACTGATCATGACAGGGTCTTCATTAGTTCCTTTTGAACTGAATTATTCAAATTTGTTGGAACCAAGCTTCGGTTCATCTCGACTTACCATCCACAAACAGATGGCCAAACCGAGGTGGTCAATAGGTGTGTTGAGACTTATTTGAGGTGTCTAACTGGTACCAAGCCAAGACATTGGCCTAAGTGGCTAAGTTGGGCTGAATTTTGGTACAACACTAATTATCATGAATCTACCCATACAACCCATTTCAAAGCTTTTTATGGCAAGGACCTACCACCAATCATTAGAGGGGATGTAAGATTGACAGCCATGGAAGAAGTGAGCAAGATGACAACAGACAGAGATGCAATGTTAGAAAAGTTAAAAGGACAATTAGCTAAGGCACAGAACTGCATAAAGCAGCAGACTGATAAACATAGGCGAGATGTGGAGTACAGTGTGGGTGACTGGGTATTTCTGAAGATTCAACCCTATAAGTTGAGGAGTTTGGCAAGAAGAGCCAATAAAAAACTTAGTCCACGCTATTATGGGCCATATGAAATTGTTGAAAAAATTGGCAAGGTTGCCTATAATTTAGCATTTCTAGTAGAGAGTTTGATATATCCTATTCTTCACGTCTCCCTCATCAAAAAGTTAGTAAGCAATGATGTCTAGACTCAACCTCTACCCAAGTGCTTGACAAAGGATTTAGAGCTCAACGTGTAACCTGTAGAAGCCTTAGCAATTCGTCAAAATCAACAAGGAATCATAAAGGTTCTAATTAAGTGGCACCAATTGCCAGAATGTGAAAATTCATGGAAACCTTTGATTGAATTACAGGAACACTTTCCAAGATTCCACCTTGGGGATAAGGTGTGTCTTAATGGGGAAAGGAATGGTACGACAGCAAAAAAGGCCCAAAGTCAAATAAGTGTATAGAAGGAGATACAACAGTGATGCAGCGAATCAAAACCCAGAAGGAGAGAAATAACAAAAAATGCAACGAATTAAAACCTAGAAGGAGAGAAATAACAGAAACTGCTCAGCTAGTAGCTTGAAATATGCCTTACATGAAGTTAGTTACAAGGAAGGAGTTAATTACAAGAGGAAAATGCTTATAATAGAAGAGAGGGAAAAGGAAAAAGAAGGGTGGAATATGTAAAGGGACTAGATTCTTAGGTTTCCTTTCATTTTATGATATTTCTTAGTATAAGAACAAACTTGGTCTTGAATCACGTTGATCTGACCAAATTCTAGAATATAATTAGTTTTTCTATTTCCTTGCGTTGATTTTATTGCTGATTCTTATTACAACCTTTGAATTATGTTTTGTGAAGATAAAACAACTTTAAAAAGCAAAGGTTGAATAATTTCCAACTACGGGATCAAACTTAAAATTAAATTCTAAACTGCAGAGGATATGTTTCCACTTCCATATAAGTTTTCTCACCATGAAGCATTCTTCTTGGAGAAGCCAGACAAATCCATTCTGATGGCATCATACACATTCATTAATCCATTCTGGCAAATGAAATCACCATTTCAATTGCTTATTCTCTATGCAAGATTAATACATACTAGCTTATACAAATTCAAAATCATTCTTAGTGACTCAAATACATTAGTTGATCCGTTCAAGCTTACCATTACTTTCCAATATCAAACATTGCTTCCTATGGAATTTAGCTGTTGCTGAGAATCAACACTTTTAAATCTTGATGCCACATTCTCCAGCATGAATCATTCTTTTAGCAAAAGTCAAATTCATTCTGAAGGCCTCATTTCCAACAAACTTCTGATCGATACTCAAGACTTCACTTAGAATACAAGGGTTGAAGCTATTATATTGGCATACTAACAGAGCTCACTTTCTATTTTATTGGCATACTAACAGAGCTCACTTTCTATTTTTCAGGCACAGGAAAATGGCCTGAATATGAAAATGGCTTGAATATCAATATGCCGTATATTGCGATAATTCTGTCCTCTCTCACCAACAAAACCAGAATAAAAGAAGAAATATTCTGACCAACAACTGATGAATACAAAAGTAAGCACATACACAAAAGTACATACATACACAATCTATGAAATCTTTCTATCTTCAAATGATCAACCATGGTATAATATCTTTCTATGCCAAGGTAAGAAAAAACCAGTAAAAGGCAAAAATGCATATGGGATATGAATTTTGTATTGATGCAAAACACATGAACTGTGGTAAAATCTGGATCATCATCCATTTCTACACACATCTAACAAAAAGTTAAATTCAAAGCCCAATCTGGAAAAGTGGGGGCTAGCAAAATCACAAGATTTTTTTTTTCTTTTACAAGAGGAAAAACAAATCAAAAAGCACCTTGACAAAATCCTAAACTCTAAAAACTTCTCGTGCCTCAACCATGGGTATTAACAGCATCCCACAACAAATTCTTTGGGGCAGGGTTGCTCAAGTCCCTGGCCTGCAGGGCAGCAGTCCTGAGGGTCCTAATTGTCCACTGATTGGCCTCCCAAAATGACAAGCTCCTGTAAGGCAAATTATGCTTCTTGCAAAGGTCAATAACCAAAGGTGAAATCTTCCTCAATTGACACCTAGGTAGCCTTGGAAATAAATGATGCTCAAGCTGAAACTGCAGGCCACCAAAGAACCAATCCATCCAAGAGGAGCAAGATATGTCCAATGTCCCACTTGTCTGCTTCTCAAACCAGTCATTCCCATTGGGTGGCCCAACATATACATTTGCAGCAAAGTGGTTCAAGCAGAACTGAATGTGCTGAATGGAACAAACAGCAAAGCTACTTAGAACAAACATAACCCTCTCAGGCCAATTTGGTAAGCAAGACACCAAAAGAGGGAACCAAGTCCAGAACACAAGGATCCCCATTAGGTTCAAGGCCCTGTCCTGCACTTTACGTTTTGAAAACAAGAGCAGAATCGTCTGCAAATACAAGTTGACCCTGGCAACGCACATGACCGGGTAAAAGGTAAAGTGCTGGTAACAGATTAAGAACCTGGCAAAGAAATCAAACTCCAACTTTCTCCCATAGAAATGAGAAGTTAATGAATTGAAGAAGCGCGAGGACACGGCGAAAACCGGCATGTGCTGCAGATCAGGGTCATGGTCAAGGCTGTTGCATGCAATGTGGTGGGCATTGTGAGTCCACTTCCACCAAGCAATGCTTATCCCGGTGAGGCAGTTCCCGGAGAGGAGCTGTGCAAACTTGTTGTAACCATTGGTTGTCATAACCACATAATGGCCAGAATCATGGCCAACATAAGCACTTTGCATCCAGAGAAGCCCCAGAAGCATGCCTGAGCCCAAATGAGCCCACACACTAGTGCACTTCAACACACCATATAGGACAATGAGGAACATAAAAGCAACGGCTGCAAGGGTGTAGGATGTGACATGCCCTTTGGTGTCAAAGAGACCCATTTTGGAAAACTCAGATGCAAGCTTTCTGTAGTCCCTGGACACCTCAGAGACTTTGAAATCACTGAGGTAGTAGCCAGTAAAAAATCTGTCAAGGTGTGACCAAGCTGTACCAGGATGGTAAGCTATGAATGCATCGGTGACATCCTGGCCAGCAAGGTTCAAAATGGGAACATCACCACCAGGGTGTTCCTTCACCCAATCAGACACATTGTACACCTTACCTTGAATGGAGATCCACAAATCTCCCTCCTTGTTGTGACCCTTCAGCTCCTCAGAGGTCATGTACTTCTTCTCACACTCCATGCTTGTATTGGACCAACAAAAACAACACAAATCAAACACAATGAGAGTGAAAACAAGAAGATTATGATACAGATAGATGTGATAACAACAATAATGGAGTATCCGGTTCCCCAATGCAAACAAATCTAGACCAAAGAATCCCCTTTTACTGCAAAGGGGTTGTTATTTTGGTTCACCAAAATAACCCCATGAAAGGGATTTCAATTTGATCAGGTTGAGGATCTAATACCCCTTTACCCTCTCTCTCTCTCTCTCTTTCTCTCTCTAGAGCGCTTTACTTCTGTGTCGTTGTTTTATTCGATAGTGCTCTGGAGTTTGAATGTTTTAAGGTGCCACCAGCACGTTACAGCAGCGCAAAAAGAAGGGTTTTTTTTTTTTTCCAAACCTCCTTTTTTTAATATACATTTGTTCCACTTAAATAAAATAAATTGAATGGTACTACAAAATAGATAAGTGGATCTTTTTTATAGTTATTTATAAATCATTTTAACTTATTAATAATATAACGCTTATTATATTTATGATATATATTTATTAAACTTATAAAAACAGACAATTTTTTTGTTTTCTTTCATATTCTTCTTTAATTCAATTATGCTAAATTACTTACTTACTCTGATTTTCTTTAATTTTCTGTATTTATAAGTTATTGCTTGTGATTCCCACTTTTTTATTTACAACACTAAAATATAAGAATTTTCTTAATAAACTTTTAAATTAAGAATCTTATATGTAAATTTTTTAAGAAAATTTCATTTAACCATGTTAGTGTGAGATACTGGTTTTTAATATTTAGATTTGAATATTGCATAAATCCATAAGTTTTAAGAAAAAAAAATAGAATATGCATACCATATTTATTTTCAAACCTTTACCAAAAAATTAACATTTAATTATAATAATTAAACTATTTTTTATTGAAGTGTAAATAAAAAATTATAAAATATAAATCTGATAAGATCTCTCTTAATAATAGACAATTATAACAACTAGTAATTAAATCAATCTTTTCTTTTGGTTTATTTTCTTTCTGTCTTTTCTATATATTTTCTTTCCATTTACTAAAACAGTAACCATTTACTAAAACAGTGAAAGTACATATATATAATTATTATAACTAGTAATTAAATCATTCAAGTTTTAATTTATTTTCTCTTCCATTTATTTTCTCTGTATTTGTGTCTCTTTATATTTATTTTTTTTTATGATAACAAAATTCTCAACATGATTATAAAGACCAATTACTATAATAATTATCAAATAAAAATAAAAATAAAAGCAATCAGGTTAAGTAATTCCTTACTCTTTAAGAAAACAGAAAAACTGGTTAACAAAAAGATTACATAATAAAACATTTTATCAAAACCAATATGTATTATTAATTGTTATATACATGTATCAATATATTTGACTGGGTGAAAAGAAAATAAGAACCGAAAAATAAAAGATAATGTATTTTTCTTTTGGTTGCAAAATTAAGAATTAAAATGTTGACTAACACATGAAATAGATTTTTTTAACATTTTCTTAAATTGAAATTTCAGTTTTCTATTTGAGTTTATGCCTATCCAGCCCAACATGTCATCATACATGCTGGGATGGAAAATGATGGGTAGGAATGTGATCATAAATTATAGAATAAAAAAGAAAAAGGAAAAAAAAAAAAAAAAAACATATTTGTTTAAAGAGAAAAAGAAAATTGTAGGGCGGTGGGAACATAGAGCAAAACCACCTCGTTAAGTAGTCGAAAAGGTGTGGTGGTAACGTGTTGTTTGTGTTATGTATGAGACTATGCTTAGCTGGATTTCATGGTCCTTCTTTGTTCCGCGGTCCCTATAGAATGGGTTTTTAGGGTTTTTCTGAATTAGTGGACCCTACACAAGATATTTTGGGGGAAACCAGGAATGCTGTTTTGGTTCTCATTAACAACCTTGTCAACCAAATCAAACAAGCAAAACTGACACCTTTTTCTTGATTGGTAATACAAGTTATAAGCGCAGAACTCTCTTTTTTTAATGTAAAAAATTATATATATAATTAATTCCAACAATAATAGGTTATTTCAGTTTTCCTTCTAAAATTTTTAGTAAATTGATTTTTCTACATCTCAAATGTTCCCAATTTCTCATAAAAATATGTTATACATTTTTTATTTATTATCAGTTGGATTTTATTTTGGTATGAATGAACTTATTTTTAATTTATCTTTATTTTTATTTATATAAAGGTAGTTAGAAAAAAAAAAAAAAAGTTGCCAAAAAGCTTCCGTGGAATTCCTAATAACAAGAATCATCTCATTAATATTTCGTACTAATAGTATGATTATAAAAATTAGTTTCATTATACACAGTGTAAAAACAAAATAAAAATGTGCTGTATACACATAAAAAAGTTAAATTAGGAATCTGTAAAAATAATGATGACATGGCAGAATTGAAAAATGACATCTATATCTTTGATCAATTAAAAATAAATTGAGAAAAATTATTTGTAAAAGAAATAAAGTATGTGTTTGACGTGTTATAGTGTGAGAATTAAAATGTCATTGTTACGAATTGAATAAACCATATTCCTCATACACTAGTAAACAGAAGTGAAACAGATGCCAGAATATACCTTAGAGCTAAGTTTCATAAAAAATTATGAAATTAAGAGAAAATTGTATAAAAATATATGCATGCAAAATAGTTGTAAAAGATATGGTTTAGGTAATTACAAATTATTGAAAGAATCAAGATGTGCTAAGATGTGCAGCTTAGGTATCCAAGGACGGAATCACTTGCTTGATCAGTCGAGATCCAATAATTGATAAAAATAAGGATAAAATGTATTTATAATACCAATATTTTTTCCAGTTATCCTTTTTAATATAATGAAGTACATATTGCTCTTTATGCAAGAATTAAAGTTTTATTTGGGATTTAATTAAATATGGCGGTGTGGTTAATATATATAATATATTAATAAAGGAGATTATTTTTCTGTTATATAAATTTTTCAATTTTATTTTTTAAGTTATTATTTCTTAATTTAAATAATTGAATATAATAAAAAATCATTTACACAATAATATATTCGTTATAATGAAATTATAAAAATTATTTACTTTTAAAATAATTAGTTTATATAAAATTCTTTTATAATTTAATAATATTTTTATTTTAATCATTATTATAATAATAATAATTTCCTTTCATGATAAAAAAGAGAGTAAACATATGCACAAAATGCAGTATTTTCTGTAATATATATATATATATATATATATATATATATATATATATATATATATATATATATATATATATATATATA
>NC_028361.1:13164722-13167531 GCF_000741045.1 Vigna radiata var. radiata | reverse complement strand
TGTATGTGTGTGTGTGTGTATGTATGTATGTATGTATGTATGTATGTATGAGAGTTCTAAGGTCAAGGACATTGTGTCTTTCAAGAGGATAAATGCCTGCCATGGTCAAAACGCTTACTCGAAAGAACTTTTTCATACGTATATGTCCTTCTTTGTCCAACTGCATGTTTGCTTACCTTTTGACAAGTTCATCATGACTGAAATACGTGTTTTGCATGTAGCTTCCACCCAACTCCATCTGAATACTTGGGGTTTTCTTCAAACATTCTAGTTAATTTGTAAAACCTTAAGTCTAAACCATTACCAAAATTATAGAAATTATCGATAGAATTTTACCAACGAAAATAAATCCATTGATAAATTTGAATTTCCGTCAGATTTTACATGAATTTTGATTTTTTTACAGACAGATTCATTACCGACGGAAAAATTTGTCGGTAAATTCGTCAATAATGCATATTTCACTTTCTGCGAAAAAAAATTGCTGATAAAAAAAGCATAAATTTTCTCATCATCTTTTCACTTATCAATGGATTTTATCGACGGAAAATCCATCAGTAATATATATTTCACTTAATGAAGGAAAAATTCGTTGGTAATGTATATCTCACTTACCGATGGCAAAATCTGTCGGTAAAATTCGCCGATAATGCATATTTCACTTATTGATAAAACATTCCATCGATAAAATCTATCGGTAATGTATATTTCATTTACCAAAGAAAAAAATTTGTCAGTAAAATCCATTAGTAATGCATATTTCACTAATTGACAAAAATTATGTTGGTAAATCCGTGGATAAAAAGAGTGAGAATTTTTCCTCCCATTTTTTCCCCTCTGTCTGCGAGATACATTATTTAATTTGCTCTATCTATCGTAGGTCTTCATTTTTGCTGTGTTATTGAGCCTCTACATTCCCCTATGTCTCCATATCAACTTAGGCCATCATAGTTACAAGCTCCTTTGACACGCCTCCATCTCCGTTCAGTCAGGTCGTTGTCTCCATCTCCACCGACATCATTGAGGTCTTCCACTTCATCTTCTTCTTCTTTAACACACGCAGGGAATGAATAATGCCTCTTTTCTTCCTCTTTCACGCTTCAAGCATTGCCACCATTATGCAACTCCGTTGTTGTCCACTATAAGCTCAACCAAAGCCAACGTTTTCCACCATAGTGCAACGATTCTAGATTGGTAAAAATTGAAAGAATGAAGAAGAAGGAGAGAGAGCAGGGAAGAAGATGAATCAAATTGCGACGATTTCTATTGACGGATTTTTCGTAGGAAATTACTAACGGAAAAGTCCATTTTTAATTTTGACGAAACAAAAATTCTACTGGTAAAATTTATTAATAACACTTTTACCGATAGATTTTTTACAATCGATAATCCGTCAGTAATTTTATTTTAGTGACAGATTTTGGCCGATGGTAATATCAATTTTTCTTGTAATGAACCCTGCATCACAATTTTCTTTTTGCATTTTTATAACATACGTCATCGGAATCCAATTACATGACTTTCTTTAGTTAGTCATCCAGGGACATGCTTACTAGGTTCTTACTCCCAATCATTCAAGAATTCTATGAATGACTTCTTCAGGGTCGTGGTGGCCAACAAGGGTTGTTCTCAATTTTATGATGGGAACAACATTCCTAGATTTCCTTTTTATTGGACTAATAATCTGACTGAGTATTAGGAATGGCCAAAAGAGAATATGACCAATGAAGATAAGATAATTTCAAACTTTTTGGATGAACTCCCTTATCAACTTTCAACTAGGGAAATCGTTAAGATATACTTGTCTCCACAACCCTTGAATGATATGCGTGGTCAATATAATTTCTCTAGTTTGTTATGGGATAATATTATGCTAATTTGAAATTTTTTTGGCCTTCACAATCGATCTTTTATGTATGACCACAAGATCACTAAGCTGCTAAAGAAAGAGATAAAGGATGAAGGGAAGACAAAAAGGGATAATGAGCTGGCGACTGATAACGGTTGATTTCACCGTTATCTGTGAATTAATTTTGATATGTAATGAACCCTTTTTGACTTAGAAACTTGGTTAATTCTTTGATTTTAGGTTATTTTGTGAGTAAAGAGAATTGAGGTTATACTTTATGATTTTATCACTAATTTCCTTAAATTTGTAGGAAAATTTGGATGATTTGGAAGAGAAGTTGAAATACCAACGAGTTGGAACTCGAAAAGGACTACAAAAGCATAAAAAAGGAAGATTGCAGGACGCCTGAGCGCCCTTTTCTGGGGCCCTCAGCGCCAGAGGCTCGCATTGACGTCTGGCTGCCCCTTTTTAGGCCCTCAGTGCTGAAGCCTCGCATTCACACCTAGGCATTGTTAAGTCCCTGGCAAGTGTACCAGATCGTTATCAAGTAATATAAATGGGTAAGTCCGAGTATCGTTTTCCCAAAGGACTCTTAGGCCTTAACTTTCATGTAACCTAATCTTGTAAGACTTGAGAAAAGAATAATATTGGTGGTTGTATGCAAAGAACAAAAATAAACATGCAATGCAATTGATTCAATTGGTTTTGAGAACTATGGATGAATGGTGTTGTTGGAGTTTACAATTTCATCTTATCCACTCTCATATATCTATTCTTCTTATTTAATTCACTTATTTATCTAATTATCATGCAAACTTTCTTAATTACCCTTAGCCTAATTTCTTGGTGAAAAGAGCTTATTACTAATTATCGGCTTGCTATCCCTAGCCTCCGCTAGTAACTAATAATGCAATGCGTTCTGAAGCAAATGCAATTGACCGTCCTATCCCTATCCCTAGG
>NC_028361.1:13157601-13164137 GCF_000741045.1 Vigna radiata var. radiata | reverse complement strand
CCTCTAATCGCTCTGAGCGCTCAGCGGACCATTCTGGCGCTCAGCAGCTTGTTTGACCCTTATTTTCATCATTTTTCTCCTTCTTTCATGGGTCTAAGTCCACCTTACTTCACTTCCATCTTTAATTCATCCAAAAATCCTGCAAAACAAGCATAATATCTCTAAAACCAACTTTTGACTCTCAAGAGACTCAACGTAAGTGTTTTACTTGATTTAGAGCTCATTTTAAGCCTCAAAGGGTGTGTTTTACTATCAAATTTAAGTATGAAAATAATGGTTTTTACACCGTTATCACAACCCCAAACTTAGAACTTTGCTTGTCCTTAAGCAAACAGACAAAACCTGGCTTTCCACTTTTTTATCAAATAATTCACACTTTCAAAACTTCTTTTCTCATGACAAGCTATTATACAATTTCAAATTTCAGTGGAATCCTACAAAGGTGTATGCATGTTTTCAATCCAAATTAGTTCACATAATCAATCTTTTTCCAACAGATGCTTTGTTCATGAATGATCAATTAACTAAACAAAGATGTAAACATGGATTTAACAATTCTCACCAAGCAAGTGTTTCACTCAATCACTCAAGTGTTCAGGGAGGTCACTCTTCTCTTACTGTTCACATGTCACATAAAACAATATTGTCATTCATCTAAAACAATTAACATCTTTCACATGCATCTGTCATCACAAGGACTTTTTCCAAGGCTTGTATGGAGGCTGGGCTAACAAGAAAATTGGTTTGTCCAGAATACAAAATCTTTGAGTTAAGAGAGTTTAAATTATTATTCAAAGTTCAAGCACACTCTCTTTTTAACCAATCTCATTCATTCCCAACTTTTCCCTTTTACATTGAGTTCTTTTTAACATGCATAAACTCTTTTCTTCTTTTCTTTTCTTTTTCACATGCATTTTTCTTTTTTTCATCTTTTGAACTCAATGCTTTTCTTTTTCTTTTCTTTTGCCTTTCACTTTCCCCATTCAACCCCAAACTTCAACCTTTTCAATACGTATAATTATTCTCAACCCTAACTCAAGGTAAATCAATTCAATCAAGGGTGTTCATACTGTTTAAGGTCAAGGTTCAAAAAGGGTATATCAATTATAATTCTTTGGGTGAAAATTTGGCTAAGTAAGGGCTTTCCAAGCATGGCCTTGATCATATGACATACACATGCAATTCAATCAATTATCAAGATTAAGTCAATACAATTCATAATTCCCTATAAACAGTACACACAACAATAAAACTCTGAAGCTCAATACCTCACATAATCATGTTGTCTCACTTCTCACATGAATCCTGCTTAGCATCAAAATCACAATCATGAATCACTTACTCATCTGTTCACATACCTAGTGAACCATCAACCTGGATATCAACATTCACACATTCTCAATCATCATCCACAATCAATCATCAATCATAAGCAACTCATCATGCAATAAATTGGAACCATTATCCGAATAAGAGTACAAGCCAAGCATAGACTCCAACACAAATTTAACCTATACTACTAATTCAAAGTACAAAGTAAAAGAAAAAGAAAAATCCCTATCAGTGCTTGGCATCCATCAGTAGATGCCATCAGCGCAGATCCTCCTCTGAGCTATCGTCGTCCTCACCCTCCTGGGCATCCTCAAAATCTTCATCATCATCCTGGTCATCACCCTGTCCTCCTGAAGTTCCAGTAGCTCCGGACCCACTACCATGTGCCTGTCCTCGAGGCCAAGTCATAACACTACGGAACTCATCCATAGTCCACCTGTGCACTGGTGGTTGGTCATATAATCCCATGATCATCTCGGTAGTGGCCTCCTACCCTCTATAGATGGACTCAATCCTCGCCTCCATCAAAGACATGTACATGTCTCTCATCTGGAATGGCTCAGGCTGCTCTGCTGGTGCATCTGCAGGCTCATCCTCCTGCTGTGCTGCTGCTCTCCTAGGACGTCTCTTAGGGACTGCTCCAGCTGGCTTATCCCCTCTACAATACTGACGAAAATAAAAGGCATTAATAACACTCCTCGGCCTCTCGAACGGTGGAACTGAAGTGTCCACCCCTGCCTGCTGGCAAAATTAGGTAATCAGGGGCGGATGTCCCAGTGGCATCCTGGTGCTCACGGTGTTGGCGCAACTCAAAATCTCACTAATGATGATCTTCCCCACGTTTACGTCCATCTGCCTCAACATAAAGTAAATGACCAAGATCCAATGCAAAGTGATATCAGAAACATGAAAGCAAGGCTGGATGTTGGCATGTGTAAATGCCATCCAGTATTTGGCTAGGGGAGTTAAGTCTGCCCGAAGGATGTTCACCGGTGCCCCGTTCGGGTTTCTCTGAAAATGTCTCCCAGGAATGCACATAACCCGCTCAATCTCCTCACAATCCCGCGCCTCCCCACAGTATGGCAGCATACATGCACTGCTCTCCTGGCCACTCAGTCCCCAGAAAAGCGTTGATGGTATCAGGATCATAGCTGATCAAGTGTCCACGTACATAGCTCATGTACCTTCCTGCGGACACTCTTCCTCTCGGCAAGGCATTTGCATAAAACTACTTCACTAACTCAATAATGGTTGGTGCTGGATAGGTCGTCAGTCTCTCCCAACCTCGCCTCTCAATCTCCAGACCAAACTCTAGAGCCAAGTCAGGAATATACATGGCTTTTCTCTCCATCAACAGTCGCCTTTCCTGGACTATATGATGTGCAAATAAATGCAATATAGCTAGGGAATGACCCCTAGGTCGTCTCCCAAAGACCAATTTTGCGGTTCAAGAATCGAGTCTAACACGAAAGGGGGGGGGTTTGTGAAAAGGGTTTTGCAAAAATTAAAGAAGTCAATAAAGACACAGATGCAAACAAACTAATTTAAGCTAGCATGGTAATTAAACTAACAGTATTAAAAACCTTAGACAACATTCAAACAAAATAAAATAAAACAGTAGACCCCAACAAGAAAACAAACAACTACCTAACACAGTTAAATTAATTTAAATGCAAAACTAAATTAGAGAAATCAAAAGCAACTAATCCTACTATGCAAATTAATGCAAAACAAAGGAATAATTAAACATGTTTTTTCCTACACATTCATGTGACCAATATTCATCCACCAAATGAAATTAAAAGTGCAAATGGATTAAAAAAACCCCATGGGCCGTGAGGTGTAGCCCTCCAACCAAAATGCCCTTTTCTTTCTTCAATTAAACCATTCATATGTTGCCTTCTTTTGTGCCATGTGCTTCATTCTCCAAGAAAACATGTGCCTTCTATTTTATTGTGAAAACCATGCTCTTCTCTCTCCCAAAAGTCCAAGTTCGGAAATCAACACCCTTCCAAAACCAAATTGCTGAGACCAAGCTTCCTCCAAGGTTACAAACGTTGTTTTTCACATTCCACACTCCAAAAGGTGCTTCAATCTCTTCTACCAAGGTGCCACATGTGCAAGGTCAATGGAATAAAACAACACAAGACATCCCCTTCCTCAAGCAATTCTCGGTCAAGCTAGCAAAGGGCAAAGACCAAAGACCAAAATGGCAATATTCCTTCTATGGAAAATGTGCCTCAACATGTGCTTGTCCAAATGGGGAAAATATTAAATGTGTCATTTTCTCTCCCTTCCATTACTCTTCTCGGTATTTTCACTTCTCAACAAACATCCCAAGCTTTTCTTCATTTCTCCACACGTGAATGCATCAAGGAATCTCAAGGTTTCAATTGCAAAACCATTCAAGAGAAACAAACCCAAAGTGTAACTTCTACTAACCAACCTAACACTCATTTTTCTTCAAACTTTTGATAAAAGCAAAATGAAATCCCTAGACTTCCTTGTATTACCGTCCAGCCCTCCCAAAGTTAAAGAATACACTTCACAAATTTCTTTCATCCATCAAAGTAAAAGCACAAGAAGAAAAGGGTTCAAGCTCTCAACAACCATGCATCGACTCAAGCTTTCTTCACTTCAAAACTCAATGGGAACCATATTCTTTTTCATTCAACAAAGGAAACCCAAATATAATCACGAAATTGGTGCAGCAAAGAGGAAACGAAAATGCAAAATGGGTCTTCATTCAACCAAAGAAACCATCATGAAAATGCACAGAACCACCTCTAAGCTCAAGCTTTCAACATTCAAATGGAAAATGCAAGAAGAGAAATGATAGATCTCCATTCCATTAAGCAAGAACAAGCATGTTTGCAAGCAAGAGAAGAAGAAAAACGAAATCTTGTTCATTCCATAGCTCAAAACCGAAAAGGGCACACCAAAGCTCCTAAGAGAGAGTTCATACAAGGCAAAGCAAAATGAAAGTGTAGTATGAAGTGTGCTAAGGAGTGTGTCTCAGCAATAGCACTAATAAATGTCGTCCAACCATCAAAATAGGTGGGGTCCCTTCCTAGAAACCCTAGGGTTTGGTGCCAAGTGTCCCACACATTGGGCTTCTACAAAATTTGCCACAAAAAGGGCCCAAATGCACTTAATCCTAATTAAAGTTTCTAAAAAGGAAATTACAACTTAATTAAAATGGAAATGACTAAATGTTGAGTCTTGAATGATCATGTCACCATCCCTAATGCTCCAAATGATGTTTCCCAAAATTTCCTTGCAACCAAAATACACTTAATCATCTCAGAAAACCTAAATTAGCACAATTACGAATTTCCGACCAAATTAAGCAGAATTCGGAAAACGGGGAAATAACAGACAATTAAACTCAATTCCCTAGTTTATTTCAGTGTAATAAACTAAATATAGTTCAAGAAATAACCACTCATCAAAATAGACCACACTTAGTCTTTTGCACTCTTGGGCAAAACCAAGACGAAAACCAGGGAACTACTCAAACATCAGGGAGGTGACATAGACTCAACAGACAGACACAACGACTCATAAAACAGAAACAGAGCTGCTCAATTCTCACAAAATCTGGACAGTGAAAGGAAGTGGACAGTATCCAACACAAAAGCAATGAAAGCATATACTCACATAATCATCCAAACAGTTCAGTCCATGGAAAACAGTCAATCAGTTCAATAGATGAATCAAGAGCAACAGAGCCTCACAGATGCACACAATCAGTGTTTCTCTCAAGTGTTTAAGGTAAATCAATGTCACTCAATGCACTCAAGAAAGGAAACACAAATAGACTTGGCAAGCCTCTAATATCAACACTCAAACACATATGCATGTTCAAATCAAAAGGTCTTTTCATGGTTGTAATAGGGCCAAGGACAAGGGAGGATATATCTGGATAAGAAGCAACAAACCATAAGGAACAGAGGAGCAATGGGGAACAAGTGTAAACATATTCAAATATACCCACAACCTCTAATTCCATCCTCTTCTTGACTCCATTATTCACAAAAAATTTTCTGTATTTTCTTTCTTTCTTTTTTTTTCTTTCTTTTTTTATTCAACACACAATTCAAAAGACAAGATACATGATATTTACAGTGCAACCGCAAGAAGAGGACTCACTAGCCAATTCATCTGCAACTCCTAAGAGACCACACTTATTCCCAAAACAATTCCAAAGCTCCAAAATTCCTAAGGTTCAGGTGATCATGGTTTTTCACTTAGGCTATTGTATGAGCTTCAAAACAAAGAAATAGGGGAAGTATAGGCTCAAGGAGGCTAACAAAGAGATCATAACAGGGTAGGCTATCTGGCTAGAGAGACTCAATCAACAAAATGCCTTTATCATTTTCAAACATGCTAATGAATCAAGAATTATCAACAGAGTCAAGCCAAGGCAAATGTGCAAGCAATCNAGAGACATATCACACACAAGAAAGATCATCAAATGGCTCAAATCTCACACAGGTAATCGGTCACAATCAATCCAACTCTCAAACATCATGATCATCTTCCAAGCAAAGAAAAGTAAGGAATCCAACAAATCAGAGTATCAATGTAGTGAAAGAAAACTGATAACCTAATCACAGTCCAGAATTCACGAAGAGCATGCAAAACTGTACACAAGACACAACAAACTACATAAAAACTGAAATATAAACAAAGAAACAACCTCCCCTAATAGACCACACTTAAACAACACAATGTCCTCAGTGTGTCACAATCAGCAGATCAACAATTAGAACAATCAGCAGATAGACAAAGTGCAATAAAAGTGAGGAGGGAAGGAGAAAAGAAGCTCCCTGAGTCAGAGGGGAGGGTAGGTGGGGTGGACCAAAGACGCCTCCTCCACCACTGTATCCAACAACGAAGGGTTGCTGAGGAAAGGCTTTAGTCTGTGCCCGTTCACCTTGAAGCTTTTAGTTGTGGAAGGACTCTGTATCTCAACTGTACCATAAGGGAAAACATTAGTAATAACAAAAGGTTCAATCCACTTTGATCTCAACTTACCACCCATGAGGCCGAGCCTAGAGTTATACAACAAAACCTGCTGGCCAACCTCGAAGTCCTTTCTAACAATGGAACTATCATGGAATCTCTTGGTCCTTTCTTTGTAGAACTTCGAGTTCTCATAGGCCTCCAATCGGATCTCATCCAATTCATTCAGTTGCAAC
>NC_028361.1:13154486-13157266 GCF_000741045.1 Vigna radiata var. radiata | reverse complement strand
ACAGCCCAATATGCCCGATGCTCAATCTCAACTGGTAAATGACATGCCTTTCCAAAGACAACCCGATAGGGAGACATCCCAATGGGTGCTTTGTAGGCAGTCCTGTGGGCCCCAAGAGCATCGTCCAACCTATTACTCCAATCCTTCCTGTTGGGCTGGACAATCTTCTCCAAAATCCTCTTAATCTCCCTGTTGGAGATCTCAGCCTGCCCATTTGTTTGGGGGTGGTAAGGTGTAGAAACTCTATGCGTCACCCCATATTTCTTGATCAGGGCTTGCATGGATCTGTTGCAAAAATGGGTCCCCTGATCACTAACAATTGCTCTAGGTACTCCAAACTTGCAAAAGAGGTGAGATCTAACAAAATCTACAACAACCCGAGCATCATTAGTCCTGGTGGCTCTAGCTTCCACCCATTTTGAAACATAATCCACAACAAGGAGAATATAAGAGAAACCAAAAGAAATAGGAAAAGGACCCATGAAATCTATACCCTAGACATCAAACACCTCACAGAACAGCATAGGTTGTTCAGGCATCTCTTGTGTCTGTGAAATAGGTCTGCCTACTCTCTGACACGGCTCGCAGGTGCTGCAAATCATCTCCACATCTTTGAAGATGGAAGGCCAATAGAAACCGCAATCAAGCACCCTGCGAGTTGTTCTTTGAATCCCCAGATGACCACCAGGTGAGGAGGCATGACAAAACTACAGGACCGAGTCAATCTCATGGTCCAGAATGCATCTCCTAATAACTTGGTCACTGCACAACTTCCACAAATATGGGTCATCCCAAACATAATACTAAGCATCACTCTTAATTTTAGCAATTTGAGCACGTGATGCTATGGGAGGAAAAACAAAAGGAACCAAATAATTCACAATGTGTGCAAACCAAGGAGTAGGGTGAGAAGAAGAAATCATTAACAAACTCTCATAAGGAAAGTAATCCTGGATGGGTAACACATGAGCCTGATCCTCAGCTCTCTCAATCCTACTGAGGTGGTCCGCAACCAAATTCTGTGCTCCACTCCGGTCTTTAATCTGCAAGTCAAACTCCTGGAGCAGTAGCATCCACCTGATCAATCTAGGCTTTGACTCAGCCTTTTTCAATAAAAACTTCAGAGTTGCATGGTCAGTATACACAATAATAGGAGATCCAAGCAAATACGACCTAAACTTATCAAGGGCAAAAACAATTGCCAACAACTCTTTCTCAGTCGTAGTATAGTTTGCTTGGGCAGCATGCAAAGTTCGTGAGGCGTAGTAGATCACTCTAGGCAGCTTGTCAATCTTCTGTGTCAGGACAGCTCCCAAGGCATAATTTGATGTGTCACACATGAGTTCAAATGGGGCTGTTGATGAGTCGATATTTTATAGATTTTACTTAGTTTATTGTGCTAAAATTAATCAGGGAATTGTGCTTAATTATCCGGTATTTTCTCGTTTTTCCTAATTATGCTTAATTTGACAGGAAATTCTAATTTTAATTAATTTGAATTTTCTGAGCTAATTATTTTCATTTTTAATTATAGGGAAAATATTGGAGACATATTTTGGAGCATTAGGAAGGAGGAAAATAAATTGAAGACTCTACAATTGGGCAACTTAAATTTTAATTAAATTGTAACTTAGTTGTCTAGAAACTTTAATTAACATTATGTGCAATGGGCCCTTTTAGTGGCAAAAATGTAAAAGCCCAACTTTGTGAGACACATGTCCTACCCTAGGGTTTTTGGGTGGACCCCACCCTAATTTTTGAAGACACATGGCCTTGCAAAGAGAAGCCAGCCCCGTCACTTTGAAAAAAAATTGGCAGACTCTGCATCTGTTTTTGGAATTCACNCAAACAACGTTTTTATGGAGGGGGCTTAGTTTTTTTACTCTGGAACATCGTTTTTCAGCTGGGGAATGTATGAAGTTTTTGAATTATTAAATGAAGAGATTACACCTTGCTTTTCATTTGGGTAGAAATGGTGATTGAGCATGAATTGCTTGTTGTTGCCTCGATTCTTTATTTTTATATTCCCTAATTACAATGTTGTTGCTGCAAAGAAATGTGCTTGTTGTCTATCTTTATTAACTTTTTCATCAGCCTTGGAAAACGAGAATGAACTTTGCATTTACTAGCTAAAGGGTCTCGTCCAGCTGTCGCACTTCTTGAGATTTTGGCTTTGAATGTTTTCTACAATGACTTATGTATTCACGCTAGTTTTCATGGATTGAAAAAAAGAGGGCTTTTCCATTTTATCTTTGTGCAATGCTGGAACCAACTTCCTCATTATTTAAGAAGCTTGTACGTGGAGCATTAAGAGAGGCAGATTTAATTTAAGTGGTGCCGAATATGTTTGTTGAGCTGCACATTAAATTCTGGTAGATGAAGAGTAGATTAGATGGAAAAGTGTTACGGTGATGGATTAATTGAGGCATTATATTTTGGCTTTTAAATTGGAGGGGCTGGAACGTTTAAGCCACCACCCACTTGGGTTCAATATTTGCTTTCAATTGAAAAAGGGGTTGTCACGTTTTGGGGGTGCCACGGTTGAGAAATTATTGAAGAAAAGGCAAGCATTGGTTTTAAATTAAAAGGGTGTCACGGGCTTTGAGGTGCAGCAGCAAATTGGCAACGCTGATTTCAATTGATTCACTCACCGTGCACATGCTGAAATTGTTTCTAGAAGCACATAGATGAATTTATTTGGAGAAAAGATTTTCATCTTTCTTGGACAAGTAGTGTCATGGCTTGATTGATTGGTGCAACACATTTTTTTTAATGAATCA
>NC_028361.1:13150691-13152261 GCF_000741045.1 Vigna radiata var. radiata | reverse complement strand
TTTTTTTTTATTTTCCTTTCAATGAAGCATGCCTTTACTTTTGATGAGGAGAAAGCGGCAATGTGTTGAATCTTAGGAATGCTAGATATTAACTTATTTCTTTTCTTCTAGAATGTAGCATGGGATTTTTATTTTGGTTGATTTCATTTATCTTGTTAGCTTCGTTTTTAGTTTACTTTGTTTAATGCCTACACCGAGAAATTTAAATATTAATTACTTGGAAATGGATTTAGCTTTACTCATTTTATCTTATTCCTACTTTTCAAGCGTTTTGAACTTATTATTTTAGTGATGAATTGTCTTTTCAGCTCTTTAGTTACTGGTTGCATTTTCATTCTATTTTACTGTTCACGCACCTTAGTATGAAATGTTTTATCTAGTGTTTTCTTTTACTTTAATGTTATCTAGTATTTTTGGTAGTGTTAATTTAATTGTATGTTGCATCCGTTATTTTTTTTAATTTAGTTTATCCGCAATCACAAAACCTTTCACAAACCCCCCCACTACGTGTTAGACCTGATTCTCGAACCACAATTTGGTCCTTGAGAGACAACCTAGGAGTCGCTTCCTAGCACTATACTGCATTTTTAATGCACATCAAATTTGTATGGGCTGCGACAACCCATCAAATTTTGGCGCCGTTACCGGGGACCAACAGTTTGGTTTTAGGTCTTTTGTTGTGTTAGTGTGTGTTTTGTTTTGTCTTGTGTTGTGAGTGTGATGTTTTGTTTTGTGTGTTTGTCATTGTGTGTTGCATTTAGGTAGCCTTAGTTGCATATTTTCATTGCATTCTTCTTTTCCCCTTTTCTACATGTCTACCTATTTTGATTCTGTGAATAATGCTTATTCTATCAGCGCCTATGATTATGATTCTCCTTCTGGATGTTACTCTGATGATTGTGATGCATATTCTGCTGATTTTTATGTTGAGAACAATATGACTCATCCTCCCATTCTTGAGAGTGCTCCTTGGGAGCCAGCTTCACTTAATGAGGATGATGTTCATTGCGTTCTCACCTCTGGACTGATACATTTGCTGCCTAAGTTTCATGGTTTTGCAGGTGAATGCCCACACAAACACTTGGAGGAGTTCTACACCATTTGCCCTTCAAAGAAACCTACTCATGTCCTCGATGATCACATGTTCTTAAGGGCATTCCCGCACTCATTACAAGAAGCAGCAAGGGATTGGCTTTATGGTCTTCCTCCNGGATCCATCACTTCTTGGGAAGATCTTAAGCATATGTTCTTGGATAAATTCTTCCCTACTCAGCATGGCTACAACAACGATCCTGGATGGAATGACCCTAGCTTGGGATGGTATGATGCTCCACAACAATATCAACCATTCCAGAATTCTTATGTGCCTTCTCCCCCTGTCCAGGAACCACAACAGTTGCAGTTTCATGAGCCTGCCCAAGCAACTCCTCATCTTTCCACTACTTCTGAGCCTACACTGAAGGAGTTACTGGAGCATATGACTATTCTGAACATTCAGTTCCGGCAGAACATGGAGTTTCAGCAGGAGACCAGAGCTTCCATTCAGAGTTTGACTGATCAGATGGGGCAG
>NC_028361.1:13146400-13150301 GCF_000741045.1 Vigna radiata var. radiata | reverse complement strand
TGTTGTTGATATTGCTTCTGAATTTGAAAGTGATTCATGTTCTGAGAGTTTATCTGAGGTTCAGCCTCTTCAACTAGGATTGGGTGTTATACCCTTGCATGTTATTTCTGTGGAGCCATATTGCACTAACCATGTTTTAGGAGGTACATATGAATTTGACCAACACACACCCATGGTAGAAGACAAAGGTGCCGACAATTTGAAGATTCATAGGCACCATCTGAACCCACTCATCAACGATCACTGCTTCTTAGATCCAGCTGTGGAGGACATCTCCCTGCTTGATCAAATCTGGAGACTCAAGAAATTCCTCCTCAAGACTTCTTTGCTGACTCCAGTGGTGGAGAATATCTCCCTGAAAGTCCAAAATTGGCAACTGCCACCATGATCAAGGGAGTTTCCTTTTTCCTTCTCCTCCTCATTTCCCGCTTTTATTGCCCTTGTCCTTGATCTGTTGATTGTTATAATTGTGATCTTATGCTTGTGACATATTGAGGACACTGTGTAGTTTAAGTGTGGTCTATTGGAGGAGACTGATTTTTCTTTGTTAGTATGTTTTCTGCGTTAATTTTTTTGTTTTCTAGGTAGTTTTTGTTGTGTCTTTTGTACAGTTTTGCATGTTTCTCTTGATTTCTGGACTTTGTTTTGATTGTAGATGTGTCTCTCATTTCATTGATACTCTGGTTGGTTAGAAATTCTTGCTCTTCTTTGCTTTGGAAGATGATTATGATGTTTGAGAAGGTGATTAATTGTGACAGAAATACCTTGTGTGAGGATTTGAGCCACTTGATAGTCTTTCTTTTGTGTGATATGTCTCTTGATTGCTTGCACATATGCTTGGCTTGACTCTTTTTGGTGATTCTTGATTGATATGCATGTTTGAAAGTGATAAAGGTAGTTTTGTTGTTGAGCCTCTCTAGCCAAATGAGNCTACCTTGTTGTGATCCTTTGATAGCCCCTTTGAGCCTTTACTTATCCCATTTCTATGTTTTGAAGCTCATACACTAGCCCTAAGTGAAAAACCATGATTACCTTAACCTTAGGGAATTTTGGAGCTTTGGAAGTGTTTTGGGAACAAGTGTGGTCTCTTTGGGGATTCTGATGAATTGGCTAGTTGCTTCCTCTTCTTAGTTGTTTTGTAAATATATGTGTATCTTGTCTTTTACAGTTGTGTTCTTAATAGAGAGAAAAGAAAAGAGACAAGATGAGAAAAAGAAAATACAGAAAAATGAGAAAATTAAAAAAAAAAACTGTTATGTGAATAAGGAGTCAAGAAGAGAATGGAATTAGAGGTTTTGGGTGTGAGTATATTGTGTTTACACTTGTTTGGGAACAAGTGTGGTCTCTTTGGGGATTCTGATGAATTGGCTAGTTGGTTCCTTTTCTTAGTTGTTTTGTAATTATATGTGTATCTTGTCTCTTACAGTTGTGTTCTAAATAGAGAGAAAAGAAAAGAGACAAGATGAGAAAAAAAAATACAGAAAAATGAGAAAATTAAAAAAAAAAATTGTTGTATGAATAAGGAGTCAAGAAGAGGATGAAATTAGAGGTTTTGGGTGTGAGTATATTGTGTTTACACTTGTTCCCCATTGCTCCTCTATTTCCTTTGGTTTGTAGCTTCTCACCCATATTTATCCTTGATGGGTGTCGCCGCCCAATCAAATTTGATTGCATAATAAGAAATGCAGTATAGCTAGGGAATGACCCCTAGGTCGTCTCACAAGGACCAACTACGGTTCGAGACTTAGGTCTAACACGAAAAGGGGGGTTTGAGAAAATTGTTTTTTTTATGCAATTAGATTAAATTAAATTGCGCAAATTTAATCTAACTAACAGGATTGAAACGGTTGGATACTAAAACTAACGTTACGACTAAATTATCATCACCAAAAATACTAGACAACATTAAAATAAAATAAAACACTAGATAAAACATTTAATACTATAATACGTGAATAGTAAAACAAAATAAAAATGCAACTAATAACTAAAACCTTATAATGCATATTATAAATAAAAAGCCAATGGAAACACATGACTAAATTAAAACACAATGCAGCATAATAAATTCAATACAAGTTGCGTGAATCATTGAATGTAATGGCTGAATTATAAAAAGTATCATTCAAGTTAATAATTGAAAAAGAAAGTCTAGAAACCCGTGCAGCTGAAATATAACTTTAAGGCAAAAGTATGTGAAATAACTTTAGATGCAAAGTTAACTAAAGATTTAAATGCAAACAGTGAAACGAAACAACACTTTAAAGCCATGAGAATGAANAATGAAAACATATAGCACCGCTTGCCTTCCTTCAACAAAATGTAACAGCCCTAGCTTTCAAAAACTAAAAGGAAACCAAATGAACTTAAAAGAAATGCACCATGAATCTGTTGCAACGCTGCACCATACGAAGAAAAAAGAAAATTGGTTCTCATTCATCCAATTCCTATTACCNAAAACATATTCAAAGTTCTCTCCCCCAAAAATAAAAGCCCCCTTTATGTAACAGTATTCTCTCCTTTTATATGATGGCTGCTTTCCAAAATCCCCCTAGGGTTGTGTGTTGAATGTCTCTCCCCTGCTGCCAGCGTGGCTGTTGCTGGATCCTTCTTTTCCAAGTGCACCTCCCTAAGCAAGCTGGACCACGGAATATAATTTAGCTGGGCCGAGGCAGCTGGACGCACTCTTTCTTCCTGCACCGTGGTTTGNTGGCTTCAAATGCTGCCAAGGAGAATTTCTGACCGTGCAGACCATCAGTTGCTGGACCAATATGGCTGTGGGNCGTGATGCTGGGTCGGCCCTTCAATTCTCTCCAAAGTGTTGCAACTGGACGGTGGAGGTTGGATGAATGTAGGCAGTAGAAGCAAATTGTTGAATTCAAGTTAAATCACCAAGTTGCAACCTTTTTTCATTGCTTTGAATAAAGCATGTTAATAAATGAACCCCGTGACAGCAGCCCACCTATCCTTAAGACACTGTTTCTTTTCTCTGAAAAAAAAAACAATTGAAGTGTAGCTTCCTAAAGCAATGGGCCGTAAGTGCCTCTTTGTCTAATTGCAATTTAGTTGCTGGACCAGCCGTGTGCTCCTACTAGTGGTNTGTGAGCCATTGAACTCTTACAATTAAATTTCATGTTCTCTTTATTCAACCCATTTTCCATGTGCACCCCTAAAAATGACATTTGCATCTTCTTTCTCATTAAGGCTAAGAATAAAATTGATGTGGCATTTCTCTTTTAAGTCCCAAAATATATCTCCAATATTTTCCCTGCAAATAATTAGCTCAGAAAATTCAAATTAATTAAAATTAGAATTTCCGGTCAAATTAATCATATTTAGGAAAAACAGGAAAATACCGGAAAATTAAGCACAATTCCCTGATTAATTCTANCACAATAAACTAAGTAAAGTCAAGAAAATATTGACTCATCAAAATAGACCACACTTAGTCTTTTGCACTCCTGGGCAAAATCAAAACGCAAAACAGGGAACAGTTCAGAGGACATCAGGGAATTGACACAGACTCAACACACAGACGACAGAGACTGACAAGGAAAGAAACAGAATTACACAATCCTCATGAAATCTGGACAAGGAAAGGAAGTAGACAGTATCCACACAGAATCAAAGAAAGCAGATACTCAGAGAAATCATCCAAGCAATTCAAGACATGGCAAAATGATCAATCAAGTCAAGAGATGAATCAAAAGCAACAAAACCTCACAGATGCACTATCAGTGTTTCTCTCAAGTGTCTAGGGTAAACAGTGTCACTCAATGCACTCAAGAAAGCAAACACAAATAGACTTGGCAAGCCTCTAAAATCAACACTCAAAGACATATGCATGTTTAAATCAAAAGGTCTTTTATGGGTGAAATGGGGCCAAGGAAAAGGGAGGATA
>NC_028361.1:13144834-13146240 GCF_000741045.1 Vigna radiata var. radiata | reverse complement strand
AGAAATCAAGACAAACATGTAAAACTGTACAAAAAGACACAACAAAAACTACCTAGAAAACAAAAAATTTAATCAAGAAAACATAAACTAATCAAAGAAAAATCAGAGTCTCCCCCAATAGACCACACTTAAACTACACAGTGTCCTCAATGTGTCACAAGCATAAGATCAACAGCCATAATAGTCAACAGATCAAGGACAAGTGCAATTCAAGTGGGAAAAGGGGGAGAAGGGAAAGAAGAAAACTTCCCTGATCATGGTGGCAGTTGCCAATTTTGGACTTTTAGGGAGATCTCTTCCACCACCGGATTCAGCAAAGAAATGTTGAGGAAGAACTGCTTCATCCTCCAAATTTGATCAAGCAGGGAGATGTCCTCCATAGCTGGATCTAAGAAGCAGTGATTTTTAATGAGCAGGTTCAGCTGGTGCCTATTAATCTTCAAATTGTCGGCACCTTTGTCTTCCACCATGGGTGTGTGTTGATCAAATGCATGTGTACCTCCTACAACATGGTTAGTGCAATGTGGTTCCAAAAAATAATATGCAGAGGTATAACACCCAATCCCAGTGTAAGAGGCTGAACCTCAGATAAACTCTCAGAACATGAATCACTTTCAAATTCAGAAGCAATATCAACAACANCATTAAATTCATGTTCAGTGCATGGAGAATAAACATTCAGACAAGATGACAAAAGTTGTTTCTCATCATGCAGAGAGTGAAAATCAAAAGCATGCTCATCAATAACATCAACATCAACATACCTATCAACAACATAATCATCAACAATAGAATCAATAATAGGTATGTCTACCTCCACTTCCCTGAAAATTGGTTGAGTGGTGGAAGGTGAAGCTAGTCTACCTATCTCAAAAGTTGTACTCATGTTAGCCTGGTCCTCAAATTCTTCATCAATCTCCTCAAGTGCAAGACTGGGGACATAGGAGTGTGGCAAAGTAGGTGGCACAACACTAAGCTCATGACTCTACTCCTCATCTCCTACTGTGTGGATGGCCTCAACATCGTCTGAAAGCTGCACAGTCTGAAATGATGATTCCTCTGAAATTTGAGACTGTTCCTCGATGAGTTGAGTAGCCATCTGCCCCATCTGATCAGTCAAACTCTGAAGGGAAGTTAAATCCTGCTGAAACTCCATGTTCAGTTGCTGGAACTGAATGTTCTGAATAGTCATCTGCTCCATTAACTCCTTCAATGTAGGCTCAGAAGTAGTGGAAGGAGGAGGAGTTGCTTGGACAGGCTCATGAAACTGCGGCTGCTGTGGCTCCTGGACAGGTGGAGAAGGCATACAAGAATTCTGGAATGGTGGTTCTTGATCTTGAAGCTGTGAAGTACCATACCATCCCAGGTCAGGATCATTCCACCCAGGATCGTTGCTATATGAATCA
>NC_028361.1:13132188-13137689 GCF_000741045.1 Vigna radiata var. radiata | reverse complement strand
CCAAGTCTGTTTGTGTTTGCTTTCTTGAGTGCATTGAGTTGAAATTATTTACCCTAGACACTTGAGAGAAACACTGATAGTGTGCATCTGTGAGGTTCTGTTACTTTTGATTCATCTCTTAAGCTGACTGATCATTTTGCCATGCTTGGAATTGCTTGGATGATTTCATGAGTATCTGTTGTCCTTGAGTCTATGTGGGATACTGCCCACTTCCTTTCATCGTCCAGATTTCTTGAGAATTATGTAATTTTGTTTGTTTCTTTCATTGTGAGCCTTTGTTTTCTGTCTGTTGAGTCTGTGTCACCTTCCTGATGTCCTCTCAACTGTTCCCTATTTAGCGTCTTGATTTTGCCCAAGAGTGCAAAAGACTAAGTGTGGTCTATTTTGATGAGTCGATATTTTATAGATTTCACTTAGTTTATTGTGCTAAAATTAATCAGGAAATTGTGCTTAATTGTCCGGTATTTTCTCGTTTTTCCTAATTATGCTTAATTTGACCGGAAATTCTAATTTTAATTAATTTGAATTTTATGAGCTAATTATTTGCATTTTTAATTACAGGGGAAATATTGGAGACATATTTTGGAGCATTAGGAAGGAGGAAAATAAATTGAAGACTTTACAATTGGGCAACTCAAATTTTAATTAAATTGTAACTTAGTTTCCTAGAAACTTTAATTAACATTATGTGCAATGGGCCCTTTTAGTGGCAAAAATGTAAAAGCCCAACTTTGTGAGACACATGTCCTACCCTAGGGTTTTTGGGTGGACCCCACCCTAATTTTTGAAGACACATGGCCTTGCAAAGAGAAGCCAGCCCCGTCACTTTGAAAAAAAATTGGCAGACTCTGCATCTGTTTTTGGAATTCACNCAAACAACGTTTTTATGGAGGGGGCTTAGTTTTTTTACTCTGGAACATCGTTTTTCAGCTGGGGAATGTATGAAGTTTTTGAATTATTAAATGAAGAGATTACACCTTGCTTTTCATTTGGGTAGAAATGGTGATTGAGCATGAATTGCTTGTTGTTGCCTCGATTCTTTATTTTTATATTCCCTAATTACAATGTTGTTGCTGCAAAGAAATGTGCTTGTTGTCTATCTTTATTAACTTTTTCATCAGCCTTGGAAAACGAGAATGAACTTTGCATTTACTAGCTAAAGGGTCTCGTCCAGCTGTCGCACTTCTTGAGATTTTGGCTTTGAATGTTTTCTACAATGACTTATGTATTCACGCTAGTTTTCATGGATTGAAAAAAAGAGGGCTTTTCCATTTTATCTTTGTGCAATGCTGGAACCAACTTCCTCATTATTTAAGAAGCTTGTACGTGGAGCATTGAGAGAGGCAGATTTAATTTAAGTGGTGCCGAATATGTTTGTTGAGCTGCACATTAAATTCTGGTAGATGAAGAGTAGATTAGATGGAAAACTGTTACGGTGATGGATTAATTGAGGCATTATATTTTGGCTTTTAAATTGGAGGGGCTGGAACGTTTAAGCCACCACCCACTTGGGTTCAATATTTGCTTTCAATTGAAAAAGGGGTTGTCACGTTTTGGGGGTGCCACGGTTGAGAAATTATTGAAGAAAAGGCAAGCATTGGTTTTAAATTAAAAGGGTGTCACGGGCTTTGAGGTGCAGCAGCAAATTGGCAACGCTGATTTCAATTGATTCACTCACCGTGCACATGCTGAAATTGTTTCTAGAAGCACATAGATGAATTTATTTGGAGAAAAGATTTTCATCTTTCTTGGACAAGTAGTGTCATGGCTTGATTGATTGGTGCAACACATTTTTTTTAATGAATCATGGGAAGCATTCACGGCTGATGGGAGGTTTCCTTTTGAAACATTTTTTATTTCTTTGAGTGCTGCACCATTTTCTTTCTTTTACATTTTTTTTTTATTTTCCTTTCAATGAAGCATGCCTTTACTTTTGATGAGGAGAAAGCGGCAATGTGTTGAATCTTAGGAATGCTAGATATTAACTTATTTCTTTTCTTCTAGAATGTAGCATGGGATTTTTATTTTGGTTGATTTCATTTATCTTGTTAGCTTCGTTTTTAGTTTACTTTGTTTAATGCCTACACCGAGAAATTTAAATATTAATTACTTGGAAATGGATTTAGCTTTACTCATTTTATCTTATTCCTACTTTTCAAGCGTTTTGAACTTATTATTTTAGTGACGAATTGTCTTTTCAGCTCTTTAGTTACTGGTTGCATTTTCATTCTATTTTACTGTTCACGCACCTTAGTATTAAATGTTTTATCTAGTGTTTTCTTTTACTTTAATGTTATCTAGTATTTTTGGTAGTGTTAATTTAATTGTATGTTGCATCCGTTATTTTTTTAAATTTAGTTTATCCGCAATCACAAAACCTTTCACAAACCCCCCCCCCCCACTACGTGTTAGACCTGATTCTCGAACCACAATTTGGTCCTTGAGAGACGACCTAGGAGTCACTTCCTAGCACTATACTGCATTTTGAATGCACATCAAATTTGTATGGGTTGCGACAACCCAGCAGCTGTCCAATCTGGTGCCTGAATGATCGGTGTGGTGGTCAAAGCTTCCATCAGGCAATCAAATGTCTGGTTGCATCTATCATCAAAAGCAAAGTCGATATCCTTTTGTAACAGTCTGGATAAGGGAAGCGCCTTCTTGCTGAAATCTTTGATGAAGCGCCTGTAGAAACCTGCATGTCCAAGAAAAGATCGAACCTCTCGCACGCAAGAGGGGTAAGGCAACTGCGAAATCACAGATATATTAGCAGGGTCTACCTCTATTCCCTTTTCAAAAATGATATGCCCTAGAACCAAACCTTGTTCAACCATGAAGTGACATTTCTCAAAATTGAGAACAAGGTTTGAATCTATGCATCTTTTCAACACTTTTTCCAAACTATCTAGACATGCATCAAAAGAGGATCCGTACACAGTAAAATCATCCATAAACACCTCTATGCAACACTCAAGAAAGTCGCTAAAAATGCTAAGCATGCACCGCTGGAAGGTACCAAGGGCGTTACATAGGGCCAAAGGGCATCCTCCTATAGGCAAAAGTGCCAAGGGGTAGGTGAATGTGGTTTTCTCTTGATCCTCAGGAGCAATATTGATTGGGAAATAATCAGAAAAACCATCAAGAAAACAATAATGAGACTTACCTGTCAGGCGCTCCAACATCTGATCAATGAATGGCAGGGGGAAATGATCTTTCCTGGTCGCTTGATTCAGCCTCCTATAGTCAATGCAGACTCTCCAGCTGTTCTGCACTCTTGTGGGAATCAGCTCATCCCTCTCGTTTTTCACAACAGTGAGGCCAGTCTTCTTGGGCACAACATGGATGGGGCTCACCCACCGACTATCTGATATGGGGTAGGTGATCCCAACTTGCAAAAGCTTCGTCACCTCCTTCTTGATAACGTCCATAATCACTAGCTTTTGCCTTCTCTGCGGCTGTCTCACTGGCTTTGCCCCTTCTTCCAATAGAATATTATGCTTGCATGTGGATGGGCTAATACCAGGGATGTCCGCCAAACTCCAATCTATGGCCTTCTTATGCACCATCAACACATCAAGCAACCTCTCCTCTTGAACAAAATCAAGGGAGGTGGAAATGATCACCGGTTTCCTCTCATCATCCTCCAAGTACACGTACTTGAGGTTTTTTGGGAGCTGTTTCAGCTCAAGAGTGGGTTCCTGCAAGTCATATTCAAGTGTACTTCCTACAACGTGGTTACTGCATTCTGACTCTAAAGAATGAACAGGTAGAGGCAGAAAACCCATCTCATCACAATCCAGATTAATATCCATCACAGGTATATCAACAACATCATCAATATCATCCAAATCATCAAAAACACACATATCATCAATAACTTGGACATCATCAATACCTTGGACATCACAGTCTCATCCAAATCAACATCATATTCAAGTCCTGATTCAAACTCAGATACTATGCATGAATGTACAGAAGATAGAAAAGAATGTTTCTTCTCATGCATAGAACGAAAATCATCAACAATAAACTCATCAACAATGTCATCCAATGTATCAATTCTAAACACAGAATGGTCCTCAGCTGGAAATTTCATGGCATCAACGATATTAAAATGCACAACAATATCAGCAAATTCCATAGATAGTGTCCCAGCATACACATCAATCTTGGTACGGGCAGTTTTCAAAAATGGCCTGCCTAGAATAATGGGGGCGGATCCATGAGAGAAACCGTCCTCCATCTCCAAAACATAGAAATCAGCAGGAAATATTAATTCACCTACCCTAACCAAGACATCCTCTATGTAACCTGTCGGGTGGGTAACACTCCTATTAGCCAACTAAATGACAACACCCGTAGGCTGTAATGGACCAAGAGACAGATTTATAAATAGACAATGGCATGACATTTATAGATGCACCCAGATCAAGCATAGAATTTTCAAATTTATTGTTCCCAATCACACAAGGAATGCAAAACGTACTTGGGTCCTTGCACTTTTCAGGAATGTGCGGGACCGACTTACTAATAAGAGCTGATACATTCCTCCCCATACTTATCCGTTCATTGCCCTTCATCTTCCTCTTGTGTGTGCACAACTCCTTCAAGAATTTGGCATATTTTGGTATCTGCTTGATGGCATCGAGTAGAGGTATGTTCACCTCTACCTTCCTAAAGGTCTCCAGAATTTCCCTATCCACATCTTCCATCTTTTTACTAGGAAGTGCCCGTGAAGGGAATGGAAGAGGGATAGGTCGGTCAACCAATGGAGAAGGTGCAACAGCGGTGGTGGTGGAAGAGGGAGAAGGTCCACCTGAAGAAGAACCACCGCCTGGAGAAGAAGATCCACCCACCGCAAATGCCCTGCGCGGACCGTCATGGTCGTGCTCTCTAGGACTAGTGGCAGGCATGGGTGTAAGTGTAGAAGCGGGCTCTGAAGGCACAACAATCTGTGTCCCTGACCTGAGGGTAATGACACTCACATTCTTTGGATTCTGCACACTCTGGGATGGTAACTTATCAGAATTCTGAGACTACGCCTGGTTCATCTGAGTAGCCATCTGACCCATCTGGTTAGTGAGACTCTGTATGGAAGCTCTAGTCTCCTGCTGAAACTTCAGGTTTTGCATAGTCATCTGTCTCACTAGCTCTTCCAATGAAGTCTCAAAAGAAGTGGAAGGTTAAGCAGCTGGTTGGGCAGATGCCTCTTGCTGCTGTTGTTGTTGCTGTTGCCTCTGGTGTTGTTGCATAGGTGGAGGCACATATCTGTTAGGTGCTCCGGCATTCTGGAAAGGTGGCGCCTGCTGCTACTGTTGTGGCGCATTGTTCCACCTAAGATTGGGGTGATTCCTCCACCCTGGGTTGTACCTGTTGCTGGACAAGTCATAATTCTGCTGCTATGGCTGCCTGTTGTTGTAGATGTTAGTAGCATAAGCGTGAGGCGCATTAGAGGCAACTGAATGATGCAAGGTAGGATAAGCATCAGTGTAGTGGCCACT
>NC_028361.1:13126369-13131703 GCF_000741045.1 Vigna radiata var. radiata | reverse complement strand
GTGGTCCGGGATGCTAGGAAAAATTTCTCCAAGAACAACCTCTTCAGATCATCCCAGCTAGTGATGGATCTAGGCGCCAAAGCGTACAACCAATCCTTAGCAACACCTTCCAATGAATGAGGGAATGCCTTCAAGAAGATGTGCTCTTCAGGAACATCATGAGGTTTCATAGTGGAACAAACAATGTGGAATTCCTTCAAATGCTTATGTGGACTCTCACCTGCAAGACCATGAAACTTGGGCAACAAATGGATTAGTCCAGTCTTGAGAACAAATGGAACGTCCTCATCAGGATATTGGATGCACAAGCTTTCTATATCGAAATCAGGTGCAGCCATCTCCCTAAAAGTCCTCTCACGAGGTGGAGGTTGTGTCATATTGTTCTCAGTATGAAAAATAACAGAATTAGAATCAGAATCGAGTGCAGATGCAACAGATGCAGTGGATGCAGTATGCACAGAGTACTCAACAGTGGGATGCACAATATCTAATGGAACAGACTCAAAAATAGACTCCAAAGACAAATTCCTAGAATGCCTAACAAACCTATGAAACGTCCTATCAATCTCAGGATCAAAGGGTGGTATGAATCTAGGATTTCCTCTAGTCATGCACTAAATGACAACACCCTGTAATCATGAAACAATAGCACAAATATCTCAAAACACAGAAACCAACACAAGACATAACAAAGGCTATCACAACACGTCAAAACACAGTCACAAGACACACAAACACAGACAAAAGACTCAATACTGAACCGTTGGTCCCCGGCAGCGGCGCCAAAATTTGATGGGTTGTCGCAACCCACACAAATTTGATGTGGAAATAAATGCAGTATAGCTAGGGAATGACCCCTAGGACGTCTCCCAAAGACCAATTTTGCGGTTCAAGAATCGAATCTAACACGAAAGGGGGGGGGTTTTGTGAAAAGGGTTTTGCAAAAATTAAAGAAGTCAATAAAGACACAAATGCAAACAAACTAATTTAAGCTAGTATGGTAATTAAACTAACACTATTAAAAACCTTAGACAACATTCAAACAAAATAAATTAAAATAATAGACCCCAACAAGACAACAAACAACTACCTAACACAGTTAAATTAATTTAAATGCAAAACTAAATTAAAGAAATCAAAAGCAACTAATCCTACTATGCAAATTAATGCAAAACAAAGGAATAATTAAACATGCTTTTTCCTACACATTCATGTGACCAATATTCATCCACCAAATGAAATTAAAAGTGCAAATGGATTAACAAAACCCCATGGGCCGTGAGGTATAGCCCTCCAACCAAAATGCCCTTTTCTTTCTTCAATTAAACCATTCATATGTTGCCTTCTTTTGTCCCATGTGCTTCACTCTCCAAGAAAACATGTGCCTTCTATATTATTGTGAAAACCATGCTCTTCTCTCTCCCAAAAGTCCAAGTTCGGAAACCAACACCCTTCCAAAACCAAATTGCCGAGACCAAGCTTCCTCCAAGGTTGCAAACGTTGTTTTTCACATTCCACACTCCAAAAGGTGCTTTAATCTCTTCTACCAAGGTGCCACATGTGCAAGGTCAATGGAATAAAACAACACAAGACATCCCCTTCCTCAAGCAATTCTCGGTCAAGCTAGCAAAGGGCAAAGACCAAAATGGCAATGTTCCTTCTATGGAAAATGTGCCTCAACATGTGCTTGTCCAAATGGGGTAAATATTAAATGTGTCATTTTCTCTCCCTTCCATTACTCTTCTCATTATTTTCACTTCTCAACAAACATCCCAAACTTTTCTTCACTTCTCCACACATGAATGCATCAAGGAATCTCAAGGTTTCAATTGCAAAACCATTCAAGAGCAACAAACCCAAAGTCTAACTTCTACTAACCAACCTAACACTCACTTTTCTTCAAACTTTTGATAAAAGAAAAATGAAATCCCTAGACTTCCTTGTATTACCGTCCAGCCCTCCCAAAGTTAAAGAATACACTTCACAAATTTCTTTCATCCATCAAAGTAAAAGCACAAGAAGAAAAGGGTTCAAGCTCTCAACAACCATGCATCGACTCAAGCTTTCTTCACTTCAAAACTCAATGGGAACCATATTCTTTTTCATTCAACAAAGGAAACCCAAATATAATCACAAAATTGGTGCAGCAAAGAGGAAACGAAAATGCAAAATGAGTCTTCATTCAACCAAAGAAACCATCATGAAAATGCAAAGAACCACCTCTAAGGTCAAGCTTTCAACATATGCAAGAAGAGAAATGATAGATCTCCATTCCATTAAGTAAGAACAAGCATGTTTGCAAGCAAGAGAAGAAGAAAAACGAAATCTTGTTCATTCCATAGCTCAAAACAGAAAAGGGCACACCAAAGCTCCCAAGAGAGAGTTCATACAAGGCAAAGCAAAATGAAAGTGTAGTATGAAGTGTGCTAAGGAGTGTGTCTCGGCAATAGCACTAATAAATGTCGTCCAACCATCAAAATAGGTGGGGTCCACCTCCTAGAAACCCTAGGGTTTGGTGCCAAGTGTCCTACACATTGGGCTTCTATAAAATTTGCCACAAAAAGGGCCCAAATGCACTTAGTCCTAATTAAAGTTTCTAAAAAGGAAATTACAACTTAATTAAAATGGAAATGACTAAATGTTGAGTCTTGAATGATCATGCCACCATCCCTAATGCTCCAAATGATGTTTCCCAAAATTTCCCTGCAACCAAAATACACTTAATCAGCTCAGAAAACCCAAATTAGCACAATTACGAATTTCCGACCAAATTAAGCAGAATTCGGAAAACGGGGAAATAACAGACAATTAAACACAATTCCCTGGTTTATTTCAATGTAATAAACTAAATATAGTTCAAGAAATAACCACTCATCACTATAGCAAAGTGTTCTTCATGCTTCCTTGAAAGGAACCTTGAAGAATAGAATCTTCTAGGTTTCTCTGGTTCCTTCCTCTTATTGCCCATTGTCTTAAATCTCTTTGAAGTAGACATTCCTGCATAAATCAATTTCATCCAACAAAACTCACAGAAATATCATTAGAGGTTAGTGCATCATGAAATCATATAATTCTCTAAGGAAAAACAGGGCTCCTCATCACTCAAGCATCCAAAAATTTCAATTTTTAGGCAAAACAGCTGCAGACCGCCCAGCGTCAAAAGAGACCGCCCAGGCGGTTTGCCACAGATCGCACTACCGCCCAGCGCCAAAAGAATACTGCTCAGCGGTGGCGGCTAGGGTTTTTTAAAATCCTTGCCTATTTGACCCTAATCTCCACTCTTTTGCTAAAAATCATCAATCTAAACCAGATTCTTGCAATTTAATCGGTTCAAACAGTTCCTATTCTATCAATTCATGGATAAAAATCAAAAGCCCTAATTTATCATGTTCCTAAGCATGTTCTTCAACAAATCCCTAAAATAGAAACCTTAATGAATTTGCATACTTACTTGAGTGGAGATAGTGAATGCTTGCATAAAGATGATGTATGTCCTCTCCAATGCAAGTCCCTCAACCAAAAACCCCAAACTTTGACAAAATAATGGTGAAAATTTGAATTTTTGGTGAGTGGGTGAATGAGAAAGTGAGGAAATATCTCTAGAGTGCTCTTGAAAGTGAAAGAAGGGTGTTAGGGCTTAGGGAGACCGCTCAAGCGAAATGCAAAGAAGAGTTTGGAAGTGTCAATTGTGAAAAACCGCTCAGCTTTTAAGCAAAGTGAAAACCCCTCAGCACCGCAACCGCTCAGTGGCAAAATGCACCGCTCAGCGGTTTGCGCGTGATTTCTCCTCTTCCTCTTTTTGCTTTCTTTTGAGTTGTCTTTCCTTCTAGCACTTAATTTCAACATTCAATTTTCAAATATATACCTTTCCCCTCTCAGATGCAATCACTAACATGTAATGCACTTAACACAGGATTAAAACCAAACAATCAACTGGATTGCCTTCCAGGTAGCGCTTGTTTAACGTCACGAGCCTGACCCAAACCTGTTTAGCACTCATCAGTAAGTGCTTCTCCTTCCAACACCCTTCAGTAGGTGTTATTACCTTGTATCCTTCAGTAGATACATCAAAATTTTAGCATCCCTCAGTAGATGCTTCCAAAAAGTGTTCAAAAATCAAATAAAGTACAAAATCAAATAACCCTAAAACTACAAATGTTTATACAAAATGAGATTTAGATAGAATCAATTCATTCCATCCCAGTTGGGATCTTCATCAACCCAACTCATCAGTTGCTTTCTATCCACCCTTTTTATGGCTCTTGTGAAAGGTTTCCTAATGTCCATCTTGCCATCTTCTCGATTCTTAATAACAATCCACTTCCTGTCCTTGAATCTTACTTGTGCTCCTATTGGAAGTGGTGTGTATTCAGTGTGGATAATGCCTCCTTTGTCAACATCCTCATCTTCAGGTACCTGCAAAACATTACAACTATTAGAATTGGTACCTGTTGTGTTGTTCCTTTAGTGCAGCTTCTCTTCTTGCCTTCTTGTACCTGGCTTTCTTTTTAATCCTAGTGCTTTTCTCTTTAAAGCCAGTATAAAAGAGTACATTCTCTTTGTCTCTCATCATGATCTTTGCATCATGGATACTAATAGACATCTTGGATGTGGCCATTAAAGGTCTTCCAAGAATTACTGGAATTCTTTCTATATTTTCCCTGCTCATGATGATAAAGTCAACTAAGAGTTCTAACTGCTCCACCTGAACAACTACATTTTCCACCATACCTAATGGTGTTTTAACTGAACCATCCACCATTGTCACTGTGAGATTAGATGGCTTTAATGTTAAGCCTCCAATTTTATTAAACAAACACATAGGCATCATGTTAATGATGGATCCAGAATCTATCATTGCTTCTCCTATATCAACCTCATTAATCTTACATGCCAAATTCAAGCAACCTGGATCTTTTGCTTTAAGCGGATAATTCCTTGGAGGTTGAATCTCAAACTCCTACTCATCATCGTCTTCGTCTAAATCTATCATATCTCCAAGATAGAATTTCATTCTTGCAGGAATCTGTTTGATAATTGAAGGCATAATAGTCATTTGATTATAAATTTCTCTTTTCAGTTCATTATGACTATCTCGTGCTTCCTCTTCTTCTTCTCCTCCACTGTTAAGTCCTTGGCAAGTGTACTAGATCGTTATCAAGTAATATAAACGGGTAAGTCCGAGTACCGTTTTCCCAAAGGACTCTTAGGCCTTAACTTTCATGTAACCTAATCTTGTAAGACTTGAGAAAAGAATAATATTGGTGGTTGTATGCAAAGAACAAAAATAAACATGCAATGCAATTGATTCAATTGGTTTTGAGAACTATGGAT
>NC_028361.1:13119601-13125819 GCF_000741045.1 Vigna radiata var. radiata | reverse complement strand
AATGGAAAAAGCAAACCCTAGATTTGATAAGAAGGAGCCTAAGCATCCAAGAAATCTCCTCCAAGGTGTGTGGAATGGCTCTGGACGTTCTCTCTGCCAAAAGAATCCCTATTTAATTCGCACTAGGGCTATATATAAGCCTAAAAAGATAACAGATAGATAACAGAAAGATTTACAGAATCTAGCTAAAAAATAGACAACCGCCCAGGCGCCTAATATGACCGCTTAGCGGTTTGCCTCTAGCCGGTCTGGCCGCTCAACGGTCAGTTTTGCCACTGAGTGGTTTGCCTCTAATCGCTCTGAGCGCTCAACGGACCATTTTGGCGCTCAGCGGCTTGTTTGACCTTTCTTTTCATCATTTATCTCCTTCTTTAATAGGTCTAAGTCCACCTTACTTCACTTCCATCTTTAATTCATCCAAAAACCCTGCAAAGAAGCATAATATCTCTAAAACCAACTTTTGACTCTCAAGAGACTCAACTTAAGTGTTTTACTTGATTTAGAGCTCATTCTAAGCCTCAAAGGGTGTGTTTTTCTATCAAATTTAAGTATTAAAATAACGGTTTTTACACCGTTATCAGGCGCCCTTCCTGGGGCATTGAGCGCCAGCTTTTCGAGTGTCGTTTCACGCTTAGGCAACCATCTAGGGGCGTTGAGCACAACTACTCTCACAGTCACGCCTGGGTGCCTTAAGTTGGGGCGTTGAGCGCTAGCGACGTGGGCTTGGACTTTTTATGTAATCTATTTAAGGACCCAAACACTCTAAGGATTGTATCTTTTGGCAAAAGGATCCCAAATTCATATTTTCGACTCTTTGGAGGCAAAATTAGATGCAAGAGCACTCCTCTTTGGTTTTTAGAGTTTATCTTCCATTCTATTTCTATTGTACATCTAGTTTCACCATGATAATGAGGAACTAAATTCTATTTGTTGTTGAGGAATGATATAACCTTGTGAACTCTCATCTATTTGAATGGATTCTTAATTATATATGTCTCTTTCATTAATTGATAGATTTTTTTCTCCTTCACTTATAAGTCTTGATTTCAACATGTTTTTAATAATTAAAAACACTTCTTTTTGGATGTTTGTTTATTCTTATTCTTTGTTTTAAGATCATTTTTTGATTTTTTTTTTTGTAAAATTCATAGTTTTTTAAATATGTATTAATAAGTTGTTTCTAGAGTAACTTTTAGTTTAAAATGTTTTAAATATTTGTAGGTAGTCTAATTTTTAAATAGATAATTCAAAAATTTTAGCATGTGCGGTAATTTTTAACACAATAAACTTGAAAAAGTCTTAAAAGAATGTGAAAATCACCCGTATTGTCATCCATAATTACATGAAATAAATTGATATAAAAGAACATAAAAGAAATAAATTAGTATATTATCGTAAACAAATTAAATAATAAAAATATAAATAAAATAATAAAAGAAAGCATCTTATTAATAAATTGTTAAGTAATAAGAAAAAAAATTCAATATATTAGTTTAAGTAAATTTAATATAAAAATAATTTAATACGTAGGACCAATATATAATTAAAAATGAACTAAATAACATATACATAAACTAATATATAGAGTTATTATATGAGTTAAATAATATAAATATAAATTTAATAAAAAGATATGTAAGGAAAATTTGCAAAGACAATAGGGTGGGGTAGGATATTTTAGACCGTAATGTAAAATTAATCTTAATTAACACTTTTAAATAAAAAACTTAAACTTATTTTAACTACACAAAAACACATTTTCTTACATTTGGTGTGCTCGTTCTAGAAATTAATTTGAATGAAAACTCATTCAAGTGTTGGGGGAAATTGTAGTCCATGACTCAGATATAAAAAAAATTGGGAATAGTTGAATTCGAGTAATTAGGAAAAGTTGAAAATCATTACCTATATATATATATATATATATATATATATATATATATATATATATATATATATATTTTTTTTATTAATGTGTGTATGCTGTTTTTCAGTTAGTACATTTTAACAATGTGTACCAGATTTTAGTAGACAAAAATACTCTTATATATTATGGATTCTATGTTTTAAAGTTAAGGGTATTTTAATAATTTTCATTTTCAAAACTAAAAAAAAAGAAACTCCCCAAATCCTTAAGCATCTCTCTCAATTTTTCTCAACCCTTACTCTTTCATCTCTCTCATTTCAACCTTTTTTCTGTCATCCCTACTGTAGTCACAATTGAAAAAATACGAAACATTTGACTAACTCTAATTCACATTCCTCACTTATCCAATTTGTTTCTCTCTCGTCTGCATACTCTCCCTCACTCACACACAACCAAGTGACAGCACAATTTGTTGCTCTTGCTTTCATTTGTTTTTCACTTTAATAACAAAATAACGATTTTTAATTTATTATATATAAACTAGTTTTAGTTCTTAGAGAAACTTATTTTATTTTTACTTTTTTCTTATTTTCTTCTCCTTAAAAAAGATGTTTATAGAGAAGTTCATGCAAACAAGTCTAATGTTAAAAAACAACAAATACATAAACTATACTTTGAGGTACCTCAATTCTAGCATAGTGTTACAGAAAAATGAATGTTGTAAGATTATTCATTGTATCTTAATATGTTTACTTATTATTATTAATTTTGTATTACATGAATTACTTATTTCAATCTCATGTAAATTACTCACACTAAATGATAAAAAAAAAAACGAACGTCATTCAAGGCAGTTATACTAGCCAGAAATGCACTATACACCGACCAGACTAATACATCTGGAGTGGCACCAGTGGCAGCCATGTTTTGTTGCTTCCAATAAGAAGAATATGTTTCTATGTGTGTTTAACTATGCATAAACTTTATATCAATTTTTTTTAATTTTAATATTTATCATTAAGAAAAAGTCATGTATACACATCAATAAATAGACTCATTGTATATTGTGATAAAAGTATAATGAAATATGGTGTAGATGTGCAAATGATGCATGAAAATTCTGTGATTTGTTAAGGTTATATAATAATAAGAAGAGAAAATATATAACACAACCCTCGAATAAAAAATCAACATCAACATCATCAATTATTTTGTTATTAAAGTGATAAACAAATGAACAAATAGAGCAAAAACAACAAATTACGGTGTCACTGGTTGTTGTGTGTGGGTGAGGGAGAGTATGAAGATGAGAGAGAAACAAATTAGATAAGTGAGGAAGGTGAATTAGGGTTAGGCAAGTGTTTCTGATTTTTTCAATTGGGGCTACATTAGGGATGACAGAGAAAAGGTTGGAGTGAGAGAGATGAAAGAGAGAGGGTTGAGAAGAATGAGAGAGGTGAGTAAAGCTATCAAAACAGGTAACCTGGCTTGACCCGGCCCGGCCCACCATGGGTTGGTCACTTAGTGAGCCAACCCAACTCGGCTCATTTATTAGCGAGCCAAAAAAATTTGAACCCGGCTCGACCCACCACGGGCTGGTGGGTATACGGGTTGGCTTACTATCCCATTTAATTAGAGTTTTTTTAAAATAAAAAAAAAAGTTACAAACTTTCTATATTCAAATTTAAACAAATTTCACTCCCAAAAAATGATGTTAAACTGAAGGCAATTCAAAATATTAATAAAAAGTATAATATAATCCAAATGTCATAAAAAACAAACACAAAAAACTTGTTTCTTGAAGAATTTCAGTGAAGAAGTGAGAGTGACAACATCGTAAATGAGAGCAGTGAGAGTGATTTGTGAGAGCAAAGGTTACTTTTTTGTATACACAAGAGAGTGAAGAAAGTATTTTATTTTTTAGGGTTTCATAAATAAAATAATAAATTAAAAAAATAAAATTTGGTAGGTGGGTTAGCGGGCCAACTCGGCCCACCATGGGTTCAACCTGCATGAGTCGGGTTGAAATCTGACCCGCATAAAAAAAATTCAATTTTTTCAAACCCAACTCTGTTCGAACCCGTGGTGAGCTGGATTGGCTCACAGGTTGTGACCCATTTTGACGGCTCTAGAGGTGAGTAAGGGTTTGGAGATTTTTTTTTTTAGTTTTGAGAATATATATATATATATATATATATATATATATATATAAAGAAGAAAAGATTTTGCCTATGTAAAGGAGCTTAATGTTTCATTCGATTTATTAGCGATAGTGTAAAGTAAACTTAGATGGGACTCGGTATCGTGGAAATTGCAGTCTAGACTCTATTTTTTCAAGGAATTTAAAACAAAATCTAGACAAGATCCGTTTCTTTGAGGTTTTTAATAAAATTAAAAATGTATGACAATGTTATTTGTCTTTTTGTAGAAATTTCATATAATATACTATGCTCGTAAATAATTTGATAACAAAATAAATTTGCAGCATAAAAATATACCACATATTCGTATGTACGGTATTATATTTAATTTTATAATAATTATTTAGAAAATATGTTTATCATAATTTCTTATTAATTGATAGTGTAATTTGTGTATACTAATAATCAATTTGATTAAATGTAACTTAACTTTTGCAAAGTTATAACTATAAAAGTATTCTATGATTGAAATAATTATGTATACTTTTTAGAAAGCTATTTAAAAGAAGTTTTTAAAATAACAAGTAAGATGTTTTTAACAAAAATTAAAGATATATTAATTTTAAAATAATAAATTTTAAAAATAAATTTAATTCTAATTTAACTTTACAAAACTATTTAATTATCCAACCTAAAAATTTCGAAGCAAACTAATTACTCCTCTCTCGCCATCCAAAACCAGCGGAAATTGTTTTCTGACATTTCCTTGTCTTCTATAGTAAACCGATAGGTAATAGAAAATGACATTTACTTTTAATATTTTTCTTAAAATACAATTGTTCACAATTATAAATGCTATTTTTAAAATTTATCTTTCAAGTACTAAAATAATAAAAAATAAAATAAAATAATTACCGTGTTCTTTTATTAAAAGAATTACAATAATCAAAGTAAAATTCTCTTAGACCTCTCTTTTCACATTATTGTAGCTAAAAGAAATTTTACTTTGAATGTTACGTTGTAGGTTCGTCCCATTTTCTATTAGTTTGTTATTAGAAAGAAAAAAAACTAGTTGATCAATAAAATTGAAAAGAAACAAATTAATGGATAAGTTGGAAACAGAAAAATAAAAATAAGAATCATATTATTTTGTTAACAAGAAAATTCAAATATAAAATACTTAAACAAAAATAAAATACATTTTCAGCGCTTAATAAATAAAATTTCAATTCAAAATACACCCATCTACGATATTAAAAAAAAAAAATAATTGTATTGCGTTGATGGTTTTCAAACCGCAGAATATTCGCATCAAAGACACAGATTTAAGGATGCAAAACAAGTACAAAGTCCAAATTGAAAAAAAAAAAGTGTCTTTTGGTACGATTTATTGGTGCAGTACTAAGTATATTAGATCATGACAAAACAGATCACACACAAACAGAGATAGTTTTGTTGTTTGGGATAAAAACCAGAGAGAGGATTTGATTAGAAAATATACATTAAAGTAATTTGAGTGTGTTTGTTTTTTATCTACTTTCTTCAAAAGAGCCTCCCAATTAGACATTAAACGAGACATGTGAAGAGCAAAACCAAGTACGATAGTGAGGCCAAACAAAAGTTAAGGAAAAAGGCAAAGAAATGAATTGGCGTAGATGGATGATGGTTGCAAGCTACAAACTTTTGGGTCCCTCCATCATAAGCTATTATTAAGTAACAAACAACATCTTATAGTTTAAGATCGGTCAACATAATATTTTTTTTTTATATATATTATAACTTCATCTTATTTTTAGAGTTAATGTGGAATATTCGATAATTGATTTTATAAGAACTTATTTATTGGAAATTTCATATAAGATAAAACATATCCATAATATATATATATATATATATATATATATATATATATATGAGGATAAATTTTATTTTATAGGTTGATTTCGTAAAATTGAAAGTTAAAAATCTATTTCTCAAATGATTGTATCGTGAAATTCATCTTAACAAGACATATTATCATAAAATTCTTGTTAGGTTAAAAGTTTTTTTTGGTCCCAATTTTGGTTCGGAAAATTCGTTTTGGTCCCTGAGTTGAATTTGTGTTCAATTTCATCCCAAAGAACGAATTTAATGTTCAATTTGGTCCTTTTCAGTAACTCCGTTAAAATTGTTAACGGCAACGTGTCCAGCTCTGCAACTGCTGAGTGAGG
>NC_028361.1:13108559-13118686 GCF_000741045.1 Vigna radiata var. radiata | reverse complement strand
AAAAATCCTAATTCCAACTGAAAAGGACTCCCAGTCAGCAAAGAAATGACACCTCACTCAGCAGTTGCAGAGCTGGACACGTTGCCGTTAACAATTTTAACGGAGTTACTGAAAAGGACCAAATTGAACATTAAATTCGTTCTTTGGGACGAAATTGAACACAAATTCAACTCAGGGACCAAAACGAATTTTTAGAACCAAAATTGGGACCAAAAAGAGCTTTTAACCTTCTTGTTATGAAAACTTTTAGTACAAACACTATATATATTTGTATCAACATGTCCTTAATACTAAGTTTGATATCATTAATAATCTTATTAAGAGAGTAGGTTCAATGGAGAGATATAACCGTAATGAGACCTGAGTCGAACCACATATCAGAATGACATCACTACCCAACTTACAATAAAAAAAATTCACTCGTTATTAATCAAATATTCATTTAAAAAATATATGCAAATTTTAAATAATTCATGGATATCGTGAATATTTAAAAAAAAGATATTTTGTCAATTTTTAAAATAAAATTAAAAAACTATAAATATACTTTAAATAAAATAAAATATAAATTAAATTTTAACTTTAATTAAATTAAATTTAATAAAATATAAATTAAAATAATTTTAAATTTTTGTGAATAAGGAATACTCTTAAGTACTGTTATTATGATATCTACACTCAACCTGTTTATAAACAAATATTAAAATATCTATTACTCGCTAGAACAAATAATAAATATTTATATGTACCAAATGTAACACTCTTAAGGAAATGTGTGCCACTTGAAATAGTAAAATCCGAAATTTACTCAAATTTTCTTTTCTTCATTAAATGTCATTGCTTATAACATTTACAATCGCGGAAGCAAACAAAACATCAAACGTCTGAACGTATTACAAAATAAAATTCAAAACTTACAATTATTAAAATCCATTATTCAAAAATATAAAAATATACTTTAAACATTATAAAATCTCCAACAGCTAATCTCATATCTCTCGCCGTATTACTTCTGCTCTGCCTTATCTGCAACGCCATCTACTCCCGTACAAGTACGATCATTACAGGTGAAACCACAACCACAAAAGGAAAGGATGAGTAACTAAGAACATAACATAGTATATGATTTAACATCGTACCATCGCATCACAAATTGACATAGTCGTAACAACAAATCATCACTACCGAGTCTATCATAGTCATATATAACATTACAATGCATCACAATACAGACTAACATATTCATAACATCATATAGTTTTGTTATTTTTACCTTTAATCCAAAACCTTAGAATACTAGCTCAAAATTTTAAAAAATAAATTTAAAAATTTACTACATAACTTTTTCATTTTTAGTCTATGACTTATGCTCTGATTGAAATTTCTAAAAGAAGATATAAAAATTTATATAAATGAAGTACATTTCACATTAAAAAGTCGGTATTATAGATTAATGGAAAGAAATAGGTGTTGTTGGAAGGGACATCATGACAGAATGAAAGAGTTGTCTTCACAGTTCACACTTGTCCCACCTCACATGACCCGAGGAACGTGCTTGCTAACTCCCATTTTTTTTTCTAACCACCAATGCTACCTTCTTCCACAAAACTTAATGTCCTGTCAGCATCTCTGTTTATCTTTAAGAAAACATTCATAGAGGGAGTTATATGAAAAAGAAAATTATACCAAATCACGATCCGGTTTTACAAAATGATACTCTTAATTAATACCTAAATGTCATCAAATTAGTCCTTATATTATGTCAATTTTATTCCTTAACAAAAGAAAACAATCAATCAATTTTAGTCTTCATTTAATACAAAAGTATGTTTTTGCCATGACACCTTGTGTCCCTACTTTGGGACCCCTTCCTTTTATGTCACTCCTATGATCCTCATGTTATCTTTTTATTTCAAAGTTTGAAAGGAGATGACAACTTAGTCAAAAACAATAAAAAACAGTGAAAATCGTTGTAGGTTTAAAAAAATATAAACTTAAAAGATCTACACTTTTATTCCCTAGTTTATTCAAATGATTCCAAAATAAAATTAAATGAACTTATTGGGATATTATTACAATGATTCTGATTTCTTTACAATGTATTTGAATAATATTTGAATAATAATGTAAAGGTGACGAATCCTAATTGGGCCATGAGATAGTAAATATATAATGGGCCATGGTGTTCAATATAATACAAACCATTTTCTTTGTAAACCGCTAGTTTGAATCACACCTTAACTTGACCCTAGGAATGGGCCACTCTCATGTAGTCCAAACATTTTGAAACAAAAATTTTAAATTTGTTTGTTTTATATTAAATTTGTGTTATTTAATATATACATATATATTTTCCTTTTTTTAAAAAAAAAATTCTAATGTCTCCAAACAGTATCACCAGTGTCCTCGTAGAAAACACTGACAATATGTTTGATATAGAAAACAATAGAAATAAGAAACTATGTATGTTTGGAAATGATGAAATGAGAGGAGATACCTTGGAAAGATGGTAGAGCCCTCATCATTATATACTTTAGGTTTAAACCCTTTAATCGTTCCTATTTTTGGAACGTTTTCTTAATTTCATCCCCTTCTTATTAAAACTCCCAATTGGGTCCTCATAAAAGCTAATTTTAATCAATTTAGCTCTTTCCGTTAAATTTAGTTAACAGAGTTAACTTTTCATACAGCACGGAGGATGACATGTTCATTTTTATAAAAGTGGTTAAAAACGTGGCATGGACTAGAGATGAAACGTGGCATACTGGAGTTCATCACGCTCCATCACCTCCTTCGTAGTGCTAGCGATGCTCGTCTCCTCCACCACCTCACCACCAAAAGGAAAAGCCATCGTGAGTTTCGTTAGAACCACCGTCAAATCTCAAAACTTGTAGTGTAAAAACTCCAAAATCACGGCGTCACCATGAGTATCACCGCGAAACGAAGCTCCACGCTTCATCTCCTTTATCACGAAACATTTTCTTGCAACCTGCAAAATCTGAAACACAGAAAGCCCCAAATCTCTACACACCAAAAACCCTAAATTGCGATTTTCGCTCATCTTCCAACCACTGAGACGAAGCCATCATCTTCGCAGACCTTTAATCCCAAATTGAATCCCAAATTCAGTTTTATTAAATCCTAAATCCCTTTTCAGAAACCTTTATAAACTGTCTCTGTGCAATAATACACATTCACCATCACACCCAACCACAAGAACAAAATGTCTCTATGCAACCTTTATTTGGTTCAGTTTCAGAGGGGAGCGAGGAAGCAAAGCCAAAGGTTGGTCCGCCACAAGCGGCAGTGACGCTTCCGACGCAGGCAGCACCACCGACGATGACCCTTGACTAACCAAACGGAGGTGTGGCGGCGCCAGTCGAAACTGCTGTTCGGAGAAGAGACAAGGAAGGAGAAATCGGCACGGTCACCGGCTAACACCGTGGCGGCGATCGATGACTAGAGACACCTAGGCTCGCGGTGTGCGGAGGTTGTTTCACTGGCGACTCTGTGTATGCATGGAGAGGAAGCTGGTGCCTCTCTAAGGTCCCTTTTTAGTAAAGGAGGCTCTGTGCTCTTTGTTCAAGTGGAGGAGGCAGAAACCTAATTGGTTTCTGGTTTGAAAAAAAATATTTTAAATTATTAAATTTTGCTAAATGCCATGTTTCATCAACATTTTAACACTACAAAGGCCACGTTACATAAATGAACACCTCATCCATCCCATTGTACAAAACTTCACAGTGTTAACTTTATTTTAACGGAAAGGACTAAATTTATTGAAATTAGCTCTTATAAGGACCCAATTGGAAGTTTTAATAAGAAGGGGATGAAATTGGGAAAACGCTCTAAAAATAAGGACGATTAAAGGGTTTAAACCTATACTTGGAAACATTGTCATATGAGAAAAAACACTGACAGAAAAATCCCATCATATGTAAGCTTTGATATTTTAATTAAAAAAATAGAATAAATATTCGAATATGTTCTCAAAGATATTTGTTATATTTGACGAGAAATAACCTGAATACTAAGTATTTGTTTTTTTCAATAATATGAAAATTGTAATTGGAGACATAACCTATTTATGTTTTAAGAATTAATTTGGATATTTACTAAAAATATTCAGTAAAAATATATTTAGAAAAAAAGTAGAATGTTAAATATGTTAAAATATGTGTATTTGTTATTTGTTCTTTATATACATATTTCTGTTTAACTGTTCTGTGTATGGTGAAACATTTATGTTCTCTTATAAGAATAATCAATATTACAATATTACAATAGTTGTTATACAGCTTTTATTACTTGATATCAGGATGAATTTTTCAATTTTTATCATAAGGATAAATTTATCAATAACTCTATGGTTTGTAGAAATTTGTTGGTAAGCACCAGTAATCATTTATTTTTTTTCTTGACAAAATATTTTATGCTCATTTTAATAATAGATTACTAAAAAATTTAATTTTTCTCGAATTTTATTAATATATTTTATCAATAAATAATTTTGTTAATAATAAAAATTATAAATTATGAACGAATTTTATTATTAAATTTTATTGATGGTTCAGTATTAATAAAATATTATTAATAATAAAAATTTGAATGACTAATAAATTTATTAATAAACATCGAGAGATTTATTCGATGAAAATATTCGTCTATATAAAATTTCCAAAATTTATTAATAAAATTTTGTTAAAAAAAATTCTTGTAAAATTAATTTTTTAAAATAATTATGCAAAAGTGAACATCAAAAGAGGATACTAATAAAACTAATATATTTATTTTGTAAAGTTATTTTAGTTGAAGGAAACAAATTAATGGTTTTGTTTTTCTTTAAATGTGGATTTGATATTTTTTTTCCAACATTCCACATCTGACCATTAAACCTAAAAAAAATAAGAATTATAATGAAAAAAATCAGATTTATATTTATTTCTTTTAGGTTTTATTATTGTATGTTGTTAGTAATCTTATATTGATTAGAGATAATGTCAATTTATAGTAGATATATGGGTAAAAATTTCATCTTACAAGTCAATTTTGTAATATTCAACTATATCTAAAAGTTCACTTTCTTAAAATTGTATCAAATTTTGGGTTACTGCCTATCATATCAAAATTTTGTATTTGTTAAGTTTATTGCTTTATATGTTATCAAATCGTTATTAGATCACTCATTAGTATATAATCCCACATTCGAGATGCATACGTCTCGACATTAGGAGATTATGTTGGAAGTCTCACATTAAATAAAGATAAGATCACTTTACACTATATAAGTGAGTGCAAATCTCATCTTACAAACCAATTTTATAAGATTGAGTTCGACTTCAAATTCACTTCTTAACAAATATGAAATACTTTTACAAATACAAGATATGTAAATTTTATAAGAAAAGACACTTTGTGTAAGGAATGAGTTAAATTATTCAAGAGTATATGTGGTTTTAATGGGAGATGGCGAATGAATATTTTATTATATTAGTTAAAAAGTTTATAAATAAAACAAATTAATTATTAAAACTTAATTTTACAAAAATTGCCATCTTTATAAAAACATTTTTCCTTTATGAACAATAGAAGAAAGAATGAGAATGAAAGCCTAAGAATTGAGAAAAAAAGTGTATTGTTATGCTCTTCTCTGTTGGGGAGACAAAACCTAGAGTCCCAAGGTCCTTTAAATAGTGTTAGAGGCACTCCAAAATAGGGCCTGGTCCAAAAGAGTCAAAACAGAGCAAAAACTGGGCTGGATCAGCAAAACCCGACGCTTGGGCAACCTAGGAATAGATGTCTAGTCACCATCCTCTTTCATAGCAGCATCCATCACTAGATGCTCTCTCAAACTCTTCCCGCATCCATTAGTAGATGCGAATCTTCTCATCAACATTCTTCAGTAGATGTTACTCTTTTTCTTCTTTATCAGCATCCATCAGTAGACGCTGTTAATACTGCCATCAGAAGTAGCGCATAACCTAAAAAAAAGAACTCAAACACACAAAAACAAAATCAAATCCAAACTACACAAATAATAAAATAAAAAAAAGAAAAATAAAAAATAAAAAAAATAAAATAAAACAAAACAAAACAAAATAAAATAAAGTAAAACAAAATAAAATAAAATAAAAGGAATAAAACACAATAAAATCAAATAAAATCAAATAAAATAAAACAAAATAAAATCAAATCAAATCAAATCAAATTAAAGCAAAAAAAAAAATAAAACAAAATTCAAAAACTAGGTGCAAGATATTTTTTTTTCTTTTTGTTGAATTTTTTTAGGAACTTAATATAACTAGGAACTTGTTGCAGTGTTCCAATCATAGGAACTTTAATCTCCAATTTCTTGAAGATTTCCATGAAATGCTCAAACTATTTTTCCTTTTTCTTCCTATGATCATTCTTTGGGTGAGGAGGGGGGTTTTCATATGATTCTTTCTTTTCGCTTTCATCCTTCCCCTTTTTTTTTTCTCCTTGGGACATTCATTAGGACAAAAAAGACTTTTCTCAATTTTTTTCTCTTCTCTCTCAACCCCTTCTTTGTCTTTTTCTTCTTCCTTCTCTTCTTCTCTCAAACTTTCTTTTTCTTTTCTCTCATCCTCTTCCTTTTCTACCTCTTTCTCTTTTCCACTCAAACTTTCTTCTTCTTCTCTCTATACTTTTTCTTCTTCTTCTTGCTCTTCATCGCTCAAATTCTCTTCTTCTTTTCTCTCTATTTTTCTCTCCTCCTATCTCTTTTCTTCGTTTTCTCTTTCCACATTTGGGGCTTTGTCACTTTCAATGACAATATCTTTGCAATCCTTTCAAGACCTTTGGTTGTTTGTGAACTCAGTCAGCATCTGACTTAGAAACTTGCACTAAGCCTCTATATTTTGTGATGAGGCCTGGATGTTTTGCCGAAATGAGAGACATTCTTGTAAGAACCACTGAAGGGTTTCCTCAAGCTTTGTAGTACTATCAGCTTGTGTTGGACTAGTGAATAGTCCAACAACTTGCCCATATTGACTTTGATTTGTGCTTGGGTAAGGTTCCCACCAGTAGTTGAAATCATCTTGTTAGAACTGCATCCTGTTAGATCATATTATGAGGCCTGCACAAAAATTCTAGAGAGAGATTGTTAGTTTTATTTTTTTTTTATTATTATTTTTTAAATAAAAATAGAAATTGGGGATTGAAAAATAAATAAAGGCTTAATACCTCCCTTAGTCCTCGTATTTGTGTGAAAATTTCAGTTCGGTCCTCAAGTTTTGAACTGTCTCAATTGGGTCATAAATTTTGTAAAAATGCACACATTTTACCCCAATCGTTAACTGATCTCAAACAGCGTTAAGTTTAGCTGACGTGGTAGCTAGAGGACATGCTGACGTGTATTATTTAATTATATGAATTATTTTTTAAAATAAGCAGTGTTTCACGTGGCACAATGCCTATTATTTAGTTTATTTGAATTAGGGATTTTATTCATCTCTCTGAGAATCTGGGATTTTACACAAATTATCTCGTCGACTCAAAAAATAAAGTCACCGGAAAACTCGCGTAACTAGTGCAATCAGTCTCACAGCCTTTTCTGCAAATGAACCAACTTGGTAACCTATAGGTTCATCACCAGCCTTTAAGCTATTTATTCCACTGATAGCAGAAGATAATTGTTGCATAGTGAGATCAGTTAGCGATTGGGGCAACCCGTGAGTCCCCGACAACAGTGCCAAAAACCTGTTGGGGCAAATCGACAAGTGTACTGAGTCGCACAAGTAATATAAAATGGTAAGACCAAGTATTGTATCCCAGAGGACTCTCGGTGCTAAACAGTTGTGTGAAAACAAGATTAATTAAGACTTAAAAGAAAAGAGATCATGGATTGTATTGCAAAAAGAATAAAATAAAACAAGCAAAAGTGATCAGTGGCAAAAGAGCACAAAGATGAATGAAGGTTGATTTATATGAGATGATTATGTTGTTGGGGTTTGACTTCACCAAGTTCCCTCTCATGTATATAAGAATTCTTCTTTATTCATTAATGCCAACGTCCCTCACTAAAACACTTAAACCCAATCCCTCGGTAAATAAGCCTGTCCCTAATTACCAGTTCATACAATTCCAAGCATTCCTGGTAAAAAGATGTGAAGATCAAGAGGTTAAGACGACTAAGACTCATACTCTCATCCCTGAGCAATATAACCCTTAGGAGTAATTCAACAAGGACCTGAGTTGTAAGGAACCTCCCGACACTCATGCAACTCACAGATAATGCTATTGTATAAGCAAGAATAAAGCAGATGAATTACTCTAACAAATAATGAAATAAAGCATATAGAATTAAGAATCAATTCAAATACATGAGAATTTACAAGGTTACATCATTCCCCAACAACAATTAGAAATTAGTTCGCCACAGACTTGGGGGAACCCTATGAACAATGGAAGAAAGCAAAAGCAGAATTGTCCAGAATTAAAGCCAAAGCAGAAAGCGAATAGAAGGTTTCCACAGGACAAAAACAGAAAGCACAAAGGAGCTTATATTGCCTGGGAAAACAGTGATTCTGATGCATCAAGTGATGAAGATGTTGATCATGAAGAAGAATCAAATATATGCTATATGGCTGGAGCAACATGGTATAATTATGATAACGATGCAGATTTTGAGAATGAACAACTAGAGGTGAAGTATGATCTGTTGATTGAAGCATTCAGAGAAATTCATGCTGAAAATATGCGACTACAATACAAGGTTAATCGACTTAACTCTGAGAGAAGAGATTATGAGCAGAGAATTAATAACCTTGTGAATGATAATGACAAATTACAGAAAGAACTAGATGAAGCTTTAATGTCTACCAAAGAAATTAAAATTGAGACTGTTACAGTATAAAAAGCTTGTGATAAATGTCCTACTCATATTGAACATATAGATTACTTGACTAGCAAGCTAGCCAAATTCACTCAAGGTAGAGACAATTTAAATGTTGTATTAAAGTCTTCTGGTAGAGCTATTTATAGACAAGGAATAGGCTATAAAGCTCAATCTAACAGAACCAATGCAAAAAGGTTTATTGATTTAAGCAAGCCTGTGAAGCATGCATGTTTCTATTGTAATTGTGTTGGTCATACTGTTAGAAACTATTACTATAGAATTGTTGGTGTTCCTAAAGGATTATATGTTTTGAAACCAAAGGAACAGTTAACCAAAATTGACAATCAAGGACCCAAAGCAAAATGGGTACCTGTAGCCAAAACTTAAGCTGTTTTGTAGGATTACAAACAGGTGCAGTGAAAGCTCAAGGATGAACTACATTGGTGATGAAGGTTGAAAAACAGTTAGTTTCATATGTCAATTTGTACCAAATTACACCCTTTACTACTCGGAATGAGCTTAGAATCAACCAAAACTCAATAAATGAGTATGAAGAGAGTCAAAAGTTGTTTTTAGCGNTTTTATGCTTGTTTTGCATTGTTTTGTAGCTAATTTGAGAAAACTAAAGAATGGAGTTAAAGATACGGGTCGTTGACTCAAGAAAATAGTAGAAAAATGAAGATTTGAAGAGTCGACGCACCGCCCGGCGACAATGATAAAGGTTTTTGGAATGATTGGAAAGAATGGTTGAATTATCAAATGGTTGGAGTGCAGAAAAGTCAAACAAAATGCAGAAAAGTCAACCAGTCAACCAGAAAAGTCAACCGGTCAATCAGAAAAGTCAACCAGTCAACCAGTTGACCAGATGCTGAAAAGTTGACCAGAGTGCAGTTGACCAGTGCCGGGCGGTTGACCGTGGAGCCGGGCGGTTCTGCGGCTTGAGGGAAACCGCCCGACGGTGAAATTAGGCGTCGGACGGTTGTCAGATGGGCCTGAACCTGTTTTATGTTATTTTTTATGATCTGTTTGGGTCTGGACTTGTTTTATATGATTTTTATTCCCTATTTAAAGGCCAGAACGTCTTAGGATTTGTATCTTTTGATGGCTTAGGCACAAAAACACATTTTTCACCCCTTTGGGGTAGATTTGGAGATGGTGACAACTCCTTTTCTCCATTTTAGGGTTTGTATCTCTTTCATCCCATTCTTCATCTAGATTCATCATGACAATGGTGAACTAAACCCTATTGTTGTTGGGGGAAACAATGTAA